>NW_020799142.1:4001510-4113288 GCF_003259725.1 Athene cunicularia | reverse complement strand
GGGGCGCGCCCCGCCGCCTTGGGCGGCCGTTGGCTCCCGGAGCGAGGGCTCCGAGAGCAGGACTCCGGCCGTGCCTCAGCACCGAGAGCGTTTGGGGAGTGGAGGAGAGAGGGTGGACAAACCCCGCCTGGAGGACTTCCACCAGATCTGGAAGGTCACGCCTTCTAACCTGGGTGTATTTTGTCACCTAATGCACTAGGCAGGTGATTTTTTCAAGTAAACAAAGAACTCTGGTCACAGGTAATCTAGAGAAAACTCGTACTGATCATCTAATTTTTTACTAGGTTTTTATCAATATCCTTGTTATACAATCTCATTTAAATTCCTCTACTGGTCCTCTGTTACTTCTGGGATTGTGACCCAGACTGATAGATTTTTGAGGAGTGAGTAGCTAGTTTGTACATTTCCAGTAGATAGTTGGAAATAAGCCATAATGAAATGCTGGTGTATCTGGAAGTACTGGCCCTGTGTTTTGCTCAGGATTGGGATTTATTGAAAGGATATTTCTGGAGCTAGACCTCTGCTCTCACACCATAATTTAAAAAATAGTGTACTTATATAAGGGCAGGATTTGCTAGAGGTGGTGGGAACCAGCATTATCAAAATGAAACCTCTGCAAGTTGTAGTTAGTCACTGCCTCTGGAGAGCTGAGTCAGTGAGGGGATTTCTGTCATCTAACCTAAAACGTAAGAATATGACCTTGGCAAAAAGGCCAAGTAAACTACAATTCCCACTGTCATCTCTTTGGAGCCAGAAAGTTGTTGAAAATCTGTAACAGCTGGCAGTCACTTTAAAAATAAAATTTAAGGGTCATGATATTCCTTATCTAAACAGCTCCCCAAACACTCTTTTTTTCTCCCAGTCTAATCATTATTTTGACAGTTGTGGTTCTGAAATGTAAACTTTGAAAATGTATGCTTTCCACTAGTGTGCTAGGATCTCTTCTCTTTCCTTTTGTTACTGTCTTCATAGAAATTATTCTGATGTCTGAAAACTTATGATGTTCACTTAAAGCATATGCTGCCTCCTCAGAGCACACTTGTGCAATGCTGTATATTTGTAATTTAAAGACCTTACTGAGGGACTGTTAATGTTTTGGTGCTTCATATGCTTCATATGGACAGTTGAGAGATGTTACCATGACACAAGCCACTCCTTTCTGATTGTCTTTTCTACATTGCCTAAATTTTGTTCCAAATTTTGTATTCTGTATATTTCAAAATGGGTGTTTCTGAATGTTGCTTGAAATCTTTGAAAACTCCAGGACATGTCTGAGGAGAAACATCGTATTTCAGCAGGAAATGGAGATAAAGCTTAGAAGATAGTAGTTGAAAGTCCTTAGGGAGATCGTGGGTCCATTGTTGAAGGTGGCTTCAGAAGGGAGTTGTGCCTTCAAAACAGAACTGGGATGGCCTTGATCAGAGAACATAGTGTTATAAATTACTGTCTTTCCTTAGATTTCTTTATTTGTGAGAAAGTAGTGAATGAATATTTAACAAATGATCTTTGACTTGAGAGGAAGTAATTTATTCTTGACTTCATTAGCTAGCCTGGTAATCAGTATCATAACAGAGTGTGTTCCTTGCTTTGTGTAGTGTCTCATTATCCCTCATCGTCTGTTTTATGGCAGTGACTTAGGCAGGAGCTGATTTGCCCAGTGGTTTTTGGATATATTTGTAGTATGCACCATCATAGTCTTACAGAATGCTCTTTCTGGTTCATGGACACACAGTGTCACTGTTAGAAGAGTAGCAATTGGGGCTTTGTTGTTTACAGTCTTAGTGCTTAGATAATTGCATCCTTTTTAATGTGATTAATTAAAATAGAGATTAAAAAGTTACATCTGCTTTCATACTAAACTTAATCTTGCTGTTCTGTGCATACTGTTTGTCTTGTTTCTGCTTTTTCTTTTTTCATACAGGCCAGTTACTTGGCTCTCCAGTTCCCTCTTGCCCTGCTTCCTTGGACTTCCCTTTGCTCATTCTTGAGGGTAACAATTTTTTGTTCCTTATAGCCTGTGGAGATGGTAGGCTGACTTCTGCACATTACTACACCTTTTACAGCAGGTTCAACATTGCAGTAAATACCTAGGCATCTGTATGAAGTATTGAAAACATAGAAGCTAGCACTGTAAAATTGTCTAGTTCATTGTGGACTAGAACAGATCTATAGCCTTTTGCTAATTTGAGCGTCTTTTTCAGAACTTATTTCACTGAAATGGGGTAGAAATTTGCAGTTTTGCAGCTGTTACTCAGCATAAGTGGTCATATCTTTCAGAATTAGTATCCTTTTCTGCTTGCAGGGCTGAAGCTTGGCCAGTCATTTGTTTGCGTAACACAGACATCTTACAAACAAACTGCTGCATTTCTTTCCAACTCCAGAGCTGTTATGGAAAGAGAAGATCTTTATTCTTGAAGCAAAGGCAGGCATTTTGTATGCGTGATTATTTAGTTCATATTGAATGGGGAAAAGAGCTGTTTGCATTCCTAATCAAGTAACATGGTGTCTCAGCTGTGGAAATGCTTTGCTGTGCATCAAACTGTAAACCTCTTCAAATACTAACAAGGAAGTAAAGGCACAGATGGAGAGGAGGAGCACGTCCTGAGATGCTGATTAATTTTCAGGGTCTAAATAGGGTGATATAAACATTATAAAGCATGATTGTGTGCTGTTGGTGGTTATAATGCAGAAGGAGCAGAATGATAGAATGTGAAATAATAAGCTTGTGTCTTTGAGCATTGCATTTGACATGCATATTGAAATTTTGCACATATAGTTAGAAAAAAGTACTAAGAAAACACAAGAGTTTTAACATGTTGGTTTGTACTGAAATGGCTTTTGCTTTTTGGGGGATTGATATTAGTTGCTTAATTATCTGAACATATCGCATGCACCTGGCATTCTTCTGATATTTCAACAATGAGAGGTAACTTTACAAAAAAAAAAAAAAAAACCTGACTGCAAAGCAGTTCATCATTAAGGCTGGATTCTGAGCATTTGATATCAGCTGGATCAGCCTTCCTGGTAGCAAAAGGCAGCCTTAAACACCGTTTAAAACAGAACTTTGCTTTGCAGCTGTAGTTGGATTGTGTTGTTATTAACAAAAAGTTGTTAACTGAAAAAACACTAATTGCTTTCATTCTACTTTTTATTCTGCTTTGAAAAGCTTCAGAATCCGATATTAGTTATAAATATATTTGGCTTCAGAGGATTGGTGCATTGGAAAGGACACCTGCTGCTTTTGTTGTCGTTGTTGTTGTTGTTGTTCTTTTAGGGTCAGCATATGTGGCCTTGGTTGATGTGAGTTAAGTGAGAACATGCTGGGTTTTTACAGGTGGTGGACTAGATTTATGTTTTCTTCAGAAACTTAATTGCCTTTTAGCTTTATCATATGTGTATTGTACTGAAATTCCAGTTAGCACATAACAAATTTCATGTTTAATGCAGAAGTCACTAACAGGTTTCTAACACTGCAAGTTCCAAATAAAGTAACTTTGAATCTGCAGGAAATACTTTTGCTTAAAAAATGAAGCTATGAGCTATGGACATAATGGGTGAAGAAGAAAATTAATTTCATTAGTAAGTTACAAATGTGCTAGTTTTCTGATTCTAATTTTTAAGCATGGATAAATAATTCCTAGGGTTATGAAGTAGAAAGGTAAAGCTAGTGTTAAATTCAGAGGGAGAATTATATTAACAATAATGGAATGAAGTTCTGTTTCTAGAGATTTTTTTAAAAAATATTTTCTGTGTACAATTTTTTTTTTTTTTCTACTGAGGTCAGTGTCTTACAGAAAATATTTCATAAAGGTAGAGTAAGATGATTAAAACCCCATTAACCTACTGATTTTGTATTGAGCTTATACAGCCCGTTCAAAGGACATGCTGAAGGACTGTGTCCTTTACTAGACAGAAGCAGTTAAAAGGAACTGGTTGGATTTGATCTGCTATGAGTGGTTGTAGTGGTACATACCTTTGGAACCTATGCAAGGACAAGCTGCTACTTACATTTTTTATGGGCTGCAGTAGCAGGGTGTTCCCAGATTTCTTACTGTATATATTTTGGCACCCCCTTCGGTGCTTTTGCATTTAGTGGCCACATGCTGTTAGAAAAAGAAAGTCTTTTCAAAAAGGCAAAGTATGTATCTATTCGCTGTGTTTTTAAGGGAGGAGATTTATCCTTCCCTGCTCTCTGTTACTTTCCACTACAGCCGCTACTGTTAAACTTTTGGGTGGTTGCTTGAACTTCGGTGTTTAATTAAAGAGATACCTGTTGAAGTGTAAAAGGACCAATTACATGAAAGGAACAAAATCCGTGTGGGTTGTCTGTGTCAGGCAAGTTATTGCCTTGGCTGTTGTGCTGTTGTTATTTGGGGTCTGAAGTCTGAAAAAATATATGCTGTGTCATAGCAAGTTAGTAATTCAGACTAACATCCAGTTACAGTTTTTGATGTATAATTAAATAAACTGGGTTTTATACCTGTGGAAGAAACTGTAACAGTGTTTATTGCTGTAATCCAGGTTGCAAACCAGTGTTCATGTAAATACATTTATTAACTTGGTTGAACTAGATCCATTTACAGGATTCTTGGTGTTTTGCTTTGGGTTTTTTTAATTATTTTCTGTAAGTAAAATAAGTACAGCTGAGAAGTGTAAGTGCCCAAACTGACAGCCTTGGAATCTTCTTAAATAAATAGATAGAGAGTGGCCTTATAACTGGAGAATTTTGGAATAAAAATAATCCTTTAGTTATTTAAAATATACAGTCCTTACATAAAACATGAGATGTTTTACTCTCTGTTGCCTGAATGTAGGGCAGACTTTTAACTGATTGTAGTATAGTAGCACAGAATTTGCCCTGTTGAGTTTGATGGGTCTTCAGGAGAGAACGTGTATAAACAGAACTATGAAATTACTAAAGTGCCCATGATTTTTGTGTTTAAAAAGTAGTATAAAAATTACTTTTCCCCTAAAATAACCTTTTGCCATTCCTTTTTTTACTCTCACCTTTAAAAATAGGTAGTTATTGTAAAGTGTTTGGTGTGAATATAGATGTTTCTTAAAGACTGGAATGTGACTTTTCTCCTTGCAGCTGTTGAAAGGGGATACAGTATACTGTAGACTGTAGTACCATATGAAAACACAAATCAGGTTCATATAAAGCATTGCCAGAGATATTGTCTAAGCAGCATATGTTTTAAAATTCGTGTATAAACTGGAGGTAGTTATACGAATGTCATAGAATATGAGTAAATGATAAGCTCAAAACTGTCCTGCACATTGTTATGAGGGGGGGAAAAAATCCACAAAGAAGCTACCAGTGTGGGGTAGATAGTGATGAACTTGTGAAAGGCCCAGTAAATAAAATAGGTAAATGAAACAAAGGCTTAGTATTTAACCTAGCTATTTAGTGAGAACTAAATGGATAGATACCAAGTACCAAATTAATCAATAGGGTAACTGTTACACTTCTACTAGAATTAAAGAAAACAGAGGTTTGGCCTTGTGTGGATGTTACCCTGTCTCTTCTGATACTCTTCAGTGTGTAGAGGCACACAGTGTTCATGTTGAGGTGAAACATTCATTGTTCTCAAGGGGGCTAAGTGCAATATGTCAAGGTCTTCAAGCATGTAAAGAACATACCTACTGCATGTACAGTAGGTTCTCCAAGTCCTCCTTTCTATTGTGTGTTTCTGTAATTAACAATGTATAATATCCCAGTGTTGGTGGGAGTTGTCAAGTGGAGTGCAGACAACTCTGTTGACAGGATTAAAAGGCCTTTTTTTCTCAAAGGGCTGAATTTACCAAAGCAGCTTTGACAGTGGTAGCCACTAAGTGGTTTCCACATATAGGAAAAAAGCATGAGTAGGCTCTTCCTGTGGCTATTTTTTCTTCCTTGAACTTCTGGTTATGCTTTGCTGTGATTAAATTGTTTTCCTTTCATAGATAGTCTGAGAACTATGAAGGAGAGGCAGAGGTACCTGTATGGGTGTAATAATGTAGACTTAAAGTGTAATGTTAAAATGATGCCTCTTCTGAAGTAAGCCCAAAATATAGACTTTGCAAAAAGATATGAACAAGGAGCTTAGCTATCATTTGGTTCATATATGCACTAGTAACCTCCTGGAGACTGTTCTAACTTCGTAGTTGCCTCTAAAATTACACTTATCTCTGTAAATCTACAAACATGCAGATTGTAAAAGATTTTATCATCCTCTTTTGCTGTTGAGGTCATGAAGTTGTACATACTGTACATGCAGTTCTGCAGCCCTGTGGTAGTAAAACATGGGTTTCACCTATAAGATGGTTGCTTATGAGCCCATGTAAATACGTTCAGTCAGGATCTCTGAAAACTTAATTTTATATTTTATGTATTATGCATGTAGATGCTTCCTAATCCTTGCAGGCTATTCTTGCTTGTTAGAAGCAGCATCAGGAACAAAATGTGTAAATAGAAGCTGCTGTGGTTGCTCAGATGTCATCAGACTAGGGAGTGATAAAGCCATGTATCCTACAAGCAAGAGGTTTGAAAAAGATCAAATCTGTAACAGAACAGATGGAAATAAAAAATTGCCTCTGAAGACTTGCGAAAGAAGCAATATTATTCTTCTAGCTTTGCAGGTATTGGGGTTTCAGATTTCAAAAGCAGTTTGGTCCCAGTCCTGTGCAGTCCTAAGTCTGGCCTCAATCTGTTGTCCCACAAGCAGGGTTATCTGGTGTGCAAGATGCCAGTATACGCAGAGCAGAGCTATTTATTTATTCCATGTTTGCACAAAGATAAGTGCTAGGTGGTAATTCCACAAAGAACTTAAATGCATTTATACACTTCAAACTACACCAATACCCATTTACTGTAACGGCTACTGGTTAGTTTCTTACCACTTTGTCCCTCATTGGTTAACAACTTGCCTCATGCCTCATCTGGATGTAAAGTTACAATGTCTTTTAATTATTCTGTGCAAACTCAAATGGTGAGACAGGGCAAGTCTTCCTGGTCTTAAATTGAGTCAGTGGTCATGGTCTCCTCCCACTGCCTTTACCTTTCTCCCAGTTACCACTTTGCTGACTTCATACTTTTCAGACAATCATCATGCCTTTGATGCCTTTTGAGGCAAGTTGTTTCCTTTTTATCTTTTAGCTCCTCTTCAAAGGTATAGTTGTAGTCAAGACATGCTTTTTTTTATGTAAAGTTGAAGCATCTCATTCCCTTATCTCCTGCTTTCTTCTTTTGACTACAACATTCTTAAATCAGTACCTTGCCCTGTCATTGTTCTGTTTCAAATTCTTGTTTCAGAATAAGCAGAATAGGAAATTTTAGGTTGAGCAGAATAGAAAATTTCATAAGAGACAACATATCCAGCTGTCTAACAAGGGAATATAATTTAGAAGCAGTCTGCAAAATGTCCGCAAGATGGGGACAAAGCTTTGCTTAGTTCTTGCATTCAGTCTGACTCTTCATGTTACTGGGCCATAATAATGGTAATAACCATGGGGTTGGAAAAAATATTAGACCCCAGTACAAGATTTTATTCTCACTTGAGATCTGGACTTCTTGCTCTGTGCATTCTTTAACCACCTGAAAGCTTCACACAACTCAGTTTTAGGAATTCCAGCAAAAAAAGTCTGATCCTTGGTAAAAGACTCTCTTCTGAGAGGTATAGAGGCACCCATCTGCCAACCTGATGCACTCTCTAGACAGGTGTGCTGCTTACTGGTGGCTCGAATCAGGTATGTCACTGAGAGACTTCCAAACCTTGTACAGTCCACTGATTATTATCAGGTGCTGCTATTTAATGTGAGCACCAACGATATAGGCAGGAATATCAAGGACTTCAGAGCCCTGGGAGTGGCAGTAAGGGACTCCGTAGTGCAGGCAGTTTTTTCATCAGTCTTCCCAGTCAAAGATAAGTGGTTTGAGAGGACCAGTTGAATCTGGAAAATAAACAGTTCGTTGTGGGACTGGTGCCACAGTCAGGGATTAGTCTTCTTAGACTGTGTCACTCACTCTGAGAAATGTGGCCTACTGGGGGCTGATGGGGTCCATCTGTCAGAGAAGGGGAAGAGCATATTCAGTCATAGGTTTGCCAAGCTTGTGAAGAGGGCTTTAAACAAAAGTTGCCAGAGGCGTGGAGCCTCAAACCATCCCAATCTTACCAGCTTGATGCCAGTGCCAGCAGTAGATGCCCAGAGCCTGGAGAGGGATCACAGATCAGCAGGAGAGCAGCTCAAGAGCGGCACAAAGGAAATCCAGCCAGAGAGTCAGCTTCACTGGGGGCCCAACTTAAATGCCTCTATGCAAATATGTGTAGCATGGGGAATAATCAAGAGGAGGTAGAGATGTGCTCATGCCTGCAGGGCTACAATCTTATTGTATCACAGAGATGCGGTGGGATGGCTGCTATGAGAGGAGTGTTGGAATGGAAGGACACTGGCTCTTTAGGGAGACAGGCAGGGGAGATGAGGAGGTGGGGTCGCCCTCTATGTCAGTGACCAGCTGGAGTGCGTGGAGCCCTGCCTGGGGGTGGATGAGGAGCCAATCTAGAGTTTATGGGTCAGGATTAAAGGGAATGGCAGGGACAGGAGATGTTATAGTGGGGGTCTGCTACAGGCCCCCTGACCAGGTAGACCGAGCAGATGAGACCCTCTACAGGCACATAGGAGCAGCCTCACATTCACGAGTTCTGGTCTTCATGTGCGAGTTCATCCACCCTGATAGCTGTTGGAGGGACAACACAGCAGGGCACAAGCAATCCTAGAGTTTCCCAAAATGCATTGATTATAACTTCCTTCTGCAAGTGAGAGTGGAGCCAATGAGGAGAGGTGCTATACTGGACCTTGTTCTCACCAACAAGGAGGGGCTGGTGGGGAGTGTGAAGCTCAAGGGCAGCCTTGACTGCAGTAACCATGAAATGGTGGAGTTCAAGATCCTTTGGGTGGTGAGAAGGGTGCACATCAAGCTCACTGCCCTGGACTTCAGGAGAGCAGACTTCAGCCTCTTTAGGGATCTGCTTGGTGGAGTATTGTGGGATAAAGCCCTGGAGGAAAGAGGGACCCAAGAAACCTGGTTGATATTCAGGGATCACCTCCTCCAAGCTCAGGAGCCGTGCATCCTGACAGAGTCAGGTGAGATCACCAGAAGGCCTGCATGGATGAACAAGGGGTTCCTGAGTAAGCACAAGCATAAAAAGGAAGCCGACAGAGGGTGGAAGCAAGGACAGATAGCCTGGGAGTCACACCAAGAAACTGTCTGGGTAGCCAGGGATTGGGTTAGGAATACCAAAGCCCTGATAGTATTAATTCTGGCCAGGGATGTCAAGGGCAACAAGAAAAGCTTCTATAGGTACATCAGTGGTAAAAAGAAGACTAGGGAAAGTGTGCACCCTCCCTGCAAGGAAGAGGGAGACTTGATCACGCTGGATATGGAGAAAGCTGAGGTACTAAGCAACCTTTTTGCTTCAGTCTTCACCAGCAAGGCTCTAGCCACACTGTCCAAGACACAGAAGGCAAAGTTGGGGACTGGGAGGATGAAGAACCACCCACTCTAGGAGAGCAGGTTCAAGACCATCTGTGAGGAACTGAAGGAGTTAATGTCTCAAACATTCATTGATACAGAAACCATCAGCACAAATTGTGGCCTTTGTGGTTAGTCTAAGGAATTAATTATCTGCCTAGTGAAGTGCTGAGTGTATTGAAGGGTGCATGGCTCTGCTCCCTTGCAGTTGTATAGCCAAATTTCCTAGGTAAGCCTTGAAGCCGGGAGACATAGACCGAGTAAAACTTTATGTTCGGGTTAATGCCTACACTTTAATTTATGACTATAACCTTGAAGAAGAGCTAGGAGATTGGATGGCGCTAATGACTGAATAATTACCCAAGAAATAAAAACTGAGGAAAAGGTAAAGATGATAAGGGGGAAATGATGACCACCAACTCAGTTGGACAAAAGGGTTAAATGCATCCCATTCCCGAGCTTCACCTTTTTCTCCTCTCTCATGTAAATGAGTTTGTGGAATACCTGCCTCTCTTTGTCTAGTATGTAGATCAGCTGATAAAATGAACTTCAAAAGGTAACAGAAAACTGCTGGTTGTGCAGCCTCTACCCAAGATTACCAGACCTGAGACAGTGCTGGAACCCAACCTCTGTCCTGCTCTCTCCTTCTCCTTCCCCGCCCCTTCCTCCAGCTCTCCTCCTCTACTTCACTTTTCTGAGACCCCACATAGGACATAGATCTGCTGTCTGCTTGAGCAGGTCCAGAGGCCACAAAGATGATCAGGGGGCTGGAGTACCTCCCTTAAGAGGACATGCATAGAGAGTTGGGGTTGTTCAGCCTGGAGAGGAGAAGGCTCTGGGGAGACCTTATAGCAGCCTTCCAGTACTTAAAGGGGGCTACAGAAATGATGGGGAAGGACTCTATCAGGGAGTGTAATGATAGGACAAGGGGTGTAATGGCTTTAAACTGAAAGAGGGTAGATTTAGATTAGATACAAGGAAGAAATTCTTTAATGTGGGTGTGGTGAGACACTGGAACAGGTTGTTCAGAGAAACTGTGGCTGCACTCTCCCTGGGAGTGTTGAAAGCCAGGCTGGACAGGGCTTTGAGCAACCTGATCTAGTTGGAAGGTGTCCCTGACATGGAAGAGGCATTGGAACTAGATGATCTTCAAGGTCCCTTCCAACCCAAATCATTGTATGATTTTATGGTTCTGTTCAGTGTCAAAGCCAACCCCATGCAGGTATTGTGCAGTGTATATATATGCATTCCTAGGTTGTTCCTCATGCTTATGAAAGCCATAATCAGAACAAGCTAAAAGTGAGTACAGCAGGGAGTTTGACTGTTTTAGGAAAGAAAAAGACAATCTTGCTAATCCTGTTTAGTTGTCTTAGAGGTTTCATTTTTGATCTTCCATTTATTAAAAAACACCTCACCAACCAACCAACCCAAATAAAAAAATAACAACTTCTGAACACTTTTATGTTGTAATTTTTAGAGTGTGCACATGTATGCTTGATTTATATGTTTAACTGCCCAATATTATTATAGAATGCAGTATGTGTGACAGTGGTTTTGTATTTAATTTTTCTTGGGGTAGAACATTGAAATGTTTCAAATATATATCAACTTATAAGCTAGGCTCAGTTTTTTAATTGTTAGAGAAATTCTGTCCTTCTTAAATTGTTAGTAGAAATTAAGAAAATGGAATATCTAACAATTCTTGAAGGACTAATGTGGTAAGTGATGCTTTCCTGTTAAAATAACAGTTTCTTGTTATGTCAGAAGTTCAGTTTTACAGTTTCCTTAGCTTTCTTTCTGTCTGTTTTCAAAATTTAGGTATCATTGACCAGATAGCTACCATATCCTGGAAACCTATTATGTGGGCCTTTTTTAAAATTTTGGAGTATGTTATTCCAGTGAAAGTTAAATTAATTCAAGGTTAAATTAAAAGATTCTATTTCAGTTTTGGGTTTTTTTGTGTTTTTTTTTTTTTCTCCTAGTGTTAGGCTCCTTAACCTAAAAGTGTTCTGGATAATGTATTTTGGAGAAGGATTTTGATATTGTATAGCAAACTTGCTGAATCCAAGGCATCTTTCTGATTTGTGAAATGAAAAATGGATGCATCTTGCATGGATGTCAGTTAATATGTATTGTTATGTGAAGTTTTTTACATGTTTGGGATATAGTCTACTGAGACTGTTAATAGAAAGTGACACTATGGAAAGTCCAGATTTTTTTTTCTATGTGGACTATTACAGTTTCAATTTTGTTGTAGTTTATGTTTCTGTTTCTCCATTGTGTGAAGAGCTAAACCTTAACCACAATTGAAGCAATAAAGCTGACTGTCTAGATTTTAATTTCCAGTTGTGTATCTTGGACAAAACCCATGACATTTACTGGAGAGAAGATGGGGCATGAAAAGTGAAATTAAGCCTTACCAGGATGAAAAACATTCTAAATATTTTAAAATATTACATATCACAGTATGATAATGTGGGTTTTTTTAAAACTCTGTCACTTCTGTGTCTTTAGTTGTGTTTTGTTTTTTTCCCAGTGCTCATCAGCTTAAGGTGAGCAACACTGATTTGTCATAAGACAATGTTTAATAAAACAATTCTGTAACAGGGTGGCAGGTGCTTGTATGGTACATGTTAACTAGTACTTTCAGAGCATCTGAGTAGCTTTAAATGCCTAAACCTTTGGACTCTAAAAAATTCCTACCTTTGAATTGAGGTGAAAATTCATATGAAATATATTTACATGGGTTGAGTAGGTTCTCTAACATACAGACCTCTTGTTCCCAACTGTCTTCTGTGTGTCTGTCACCATAATAATTGATCGAAATTTTATAGTAGTTAGTAGAAAGGTGCCAATTAAACTCCCACAGAATAGAGAATATTCAGGATTTAAGACCAGATGTGCTGGAATTATGTAAATCTTTCTACCAAAGCCAAGCTTTTGTCTGTATTGAACTGTTGTCTTAGGAGATACTGTTACAGTCATCTTGACTTTAAAAGTTGAATCAAAATGAGTGGCTGTCGGGTACCAGATACCGATTTGGATATGTCCTTTTTGGGCTGTATGGGAACGGAGGCTTGCAGTGGCCGCACACTGTGCAAGGTGTGTGATGTCCTGTTAGTCCCATGCCAGAGCTTCATCCCACCCCAGCATGGTAAAATGGCTCTTCAGAGGCAGGGGCAGCAGGCCTTTGGCCAGAAAGCCCCTGGCAGCATTGCTCCATACTGCTTCTCCTGACACTCCAAAATTATCAGTCTTCTGGGGAGTCCCTCAGTCTGCACTGCTAAATCTGATTTGTTGCAAGAGAACACATGTAGGCATAGCTTAATTGTATGTGTCATTCCCCTTACAAAAACTTGAATACTTTGTCATCCATATTTTAATTTGCAACACCATTGTGAGGTTGGTTTGTATTGTTGTCTCAATTTTTAAAAATGGGGAACCGAGCCATGCTAAGATTATTTATCTATTCATTGACTAGATTAAAAGCTGAGAGCAAATTTGACCAAAATTGTAACTGCAAGTATCAATCACTTATACTTGACCTATGTAATGTAATTCTCTTGTAATAAAAGTAATTTCTTGTCATAAGTGAAGATTTTATTTATTTTTTTGCTAAAATACATGGTCATAATGTAATTATTATTATTACACTCCAGTTTTACTGTAAACATCTCTGCCAAGAATTCTTTTAGGCAGCTTTGACATTCCTGTGTGGAACAGAGTTACAAAGCTCCACCCTATGTACAGCTTCTTTCTGTAGAATATGTGAACCTTGACTGTGGTAATAAATTACTTCAGTGAAACTGTTCATGCAAGAACTTTGGATATTTCACTGTATCACTTTTTCATAGAAACCTTCCAAATGATCTTCACATATAAGCAATGAAATAATACTACTACTAAAAATGATAATATAGTTCACATTAATATTAATATTATTACACATTTCCTTTGCCTTTCTCCTACAGAAAAGTTTTGTACAACATAAAAAACAAGACTTAAAAGAAGCCATGACATGTTCATACTATTTGTGGTATGAATCGGTGTGGTAGTATTATTCAGTCCAACTCAAAAAATATTTAAGAAAAGGATGGTGGGAAAGAAGTAGTGGTGTGAGAGTGGCAAAGTAGTGGTAATTTTTTTTAACTTTTGAAATCAAAAAGAATGGGGAACCAAGATTTTGATAGTGCAGAGCAGTTGCTTCAGATCTGACTGAATTGTTACCCACATTTTATTTAGAATTTAATTAGTTGTCATTTGACAAGTAAGTATTATATCTGTCATCCTTTAGTTGCTGGAGAAGTTATTTCAAGATTTTGTTTCCTCTCTCCCCATGCCTCTTCCTTTGGTAGGTGGAAGAGGAACAGGAAGAAAAGAGGATGAAAGAGGGTCTTTTGGCACTCTGGTTTTTTTTTGGTGGCTGTGTCTTTCTGAGTAGTAGCAGAATGAGTCAGGCCTGAGTCTATCAACTGTCTCCTGCTGTTTATGAAAACTGAGCAACTGGAAAGGAGCAGAGGTGCTTTCTCTGTCTGCTCAGGAAGATTATTTGATCTGGGTTTACAGTTGCAGAGTTGTGTTTGATTAAAAACAGCAGTGGATATTTTAGTGGTTTACATTTTAAAAAAAAAAAGTATGACAATATCTTCAAGAAACCCCTCCCTTTTCTGAGGGGTTGATTTAGTCTCTGATGTAGCAAATGAATGAGGAATTTCACTGAGTGGTGCATCCAGCACTGTTGGAGAATATCAAGTGTTTGTCTAATAGGCCACATATTCATATTCAATTAACATCCAATACCTTCTTTCTTCTTGTTCCCTGAGTATACTTATTAATGGTTATTCACATTTCTTTAGTTATTAACTTTGGATTCATGTTTGTTTGTTTATTTTTTACCAGTTGCTACTGTTGAGAACTCTTTCAAAATACTTAATGTCACTTCATTTTTGAAAAAGAATGGTGGGGAACAAACCCCTCAGAATATTTTCTCCTGAGATTAGTGTTATACCACAAATTAAGCCTAAAGTGTTTTTCTGAGGTTTTTGTCTTCACATAAAATAGAAAATGGCATTGGTCATAGTGTTGCTGACTTTTTATTTTTTCTAGACTAATATGTTTAGGGTTATTTGCATGCATCTCGCCTAAGAACACATGGTATAAATTTGTAAATGTGTCATATACGGTATCTTCCATGTTGATTTGGTTGCAGCTGTCTTGGGCAATTTGTGTCGCAGCCAGAGTGTTTTTTCATAATATTGTCCTCCTCCCCCTTTTGTGAGTTTCATTAAACAGTTGGACCAAGCAAGCTTCTTAAGAGGGTTTTGTAGTCAGAATGTTTGGAGACAGGCTTGATGCCAGGTAATCAAAAAGGTATTTACCTTTTCTGCTGTTTTCTTTGTCCTTTATATATGTTTTCCTCTTTAGCCTACTGCTGTTCAGTGGCAAAAGAAATTTCTTTGGCCTGTCCTGAGTAAAATAGAAATGTAAGTAGCCATATGTCACCTTTTCCGAGGATAATGTGGAGATCAACAGCAGGATTCAACTCTGCCTTGCGTCTGTCTCTGCTAGTAGAAGTCTTAATAATGACATGAAAATAGAGGTTAACACTTGAAGAAATATGTTTCCTTCTTTTTCATAGTCTTTCTGTGTTGTAATTTCTTGCCAAACTCATAGTTCTATTTTTGGATTAACAAAAGCAGTAGTTGGTTTATTGTTTTTAAATATCTGTGCATTTCCAGATTAGACAGAACTAGTATTCCTTTTCTTCTAAACTAAATTGTTGTTTTTTTCTTCTCTGTTTCTACTTCTTCAACCTTTCTTCTACTTCCATCCTTCCCTTATCCCTATTTTCCTTCTAAAAATATCCTTAGGAATGACTTGCTGATGGTGTGCCGCCAGCTGAATATGGAGGAGTCTGTCGTGGAGATCATGCACCAGCTGGGAGCAGATGAAAATGGAAAAATTTCCTTCCAGGATTTTAGTCAGTGCCGCATGGAACTGGTACAAGAAATCAGGAAGAAGGAAGTGGAACTTTCTGTGAAATCGGATGACTCTTGTAAAAAGGAAAAGTTAAGGGATAGAATAGCTTCCTGGCCAACTAGCAGCAATAACAGTTTAGGTAGGTATGACTTTTAAATGTCCTGTTGGTGTAATTTTACAAAAGATAAAATCCATGGGGTTTGTTACCAATTTTTCTGATAGTAGGATTGCACCTAAAGGGCTTTTTGAATATGCTTTGGCATCATTTAATTGTGTATTAGAATGCTGTTGTAACTAATGGAGTCTGATCATTGGTATGTAGACTAGAATGCTTTCAGTGCATCCTCTTCTAGCAACCCTACTTGCACAAGACAACAGTCTTTCTAAGGGTGAGATCTATGTAACTGAAGATCCAGTGAGCTCTTTGTTGTCTGTGTAGCCCAGACAGGTAGGCAGGTAGAAATATTAAAAGTGAGGAGAGAAATAGTCTTTTGTCTTTCAGATGTAATGTATTGTAGGAATGTGGATATTTCTTGAATGCTTTAAAAATCATTCTACTTAGTTAGGGATCTGAAGTGCTGGAAGTGCCTTGTGATTTAAAGGCTACAGAAATTCTCCTTTCCTTTTGACGTCCCTCCACCCTTGCTATACCATCTATAGGAACATGGGATGTAGGAACGTATTGTCTGTGTCATTGAGTCTGATCCTTGATAGGACTGTCATCAATTGGCATTATATCAGAAATGTTAACACCTACAAAAACACTTCGTTTCACCTTGTAACAGATGCAAGAGGCCAGAGGACACAGTTTCTGTGGTCAAAAATCCCAGAATGCCAGGTACTCTGGAAAAAGCTGGAAATGTTGTCACTGCTCTAGCCCCCTATAACAGCTGCATGCTAGCTAAACATGACTGTTGGCCTGTGATCTGGAACTGACCTACATTCATGCTTCGGAAGACCATCAATCTCTGATTATATTGAGTTAGAGCTCTGTCCCCTCAACCATTTGCCTAGACTACATGAGCCTAGATTTTTAAAAAAATACTCTTTTAATGATGTCCTTCATCAGTCATCCAAATCTTTCTTTGCATGTGTCCTAACTTAAGTTAGGAATATTTTTTACAGTCAGATGTACTTCATACACCTTCCTAGAGAGTCTGCTTATCTGTGTTCTGGTTCCTCATATAACTGACCTGTTGTCAGAGTCCAGATCTCTCTGACCAGGTTCTTTTAGATGTTCCACATGTAGAGGGTGTGATGCTGAATATCAGATTTACTTATTTGAAGGTAGCTGATGTTACATGGGAATTCTGATTTAGCAGAACAATACAAAACATACTGAAAACATGATAAAAGTTATAAAGAATACAGCAATTGCAATACACAGTTCAATTACAATGTCAACATGATTCCCAGTGTCTCTCTGGTCTGCTCACCATCACGACACTGGGCATCCCCCATCTTACCAGAAAGACATATGTGGGTTGAAGCCAGCTCAAGCCCATTGCTCTCTTTTAAATTCTTTTGTTAGTTGTCTACAATTTTGTAGTCTTTATGTTATGCTGAGCCGCATATACACCTCCCTCACTTGGCTTGGCTAAGTCAGAGAGACATTCACACTCTTCTAATGAACTTTGGGAGAAACCCATCACCCGTTGATTCACTCAGCTGTTGATAGCTGTTTATTTAAAGCAAAGACCACCCTTGGATCCACATGATGTTGAGATCAAGTCAGCTTCTTTGCAATAGCTGAGGTCAGTCCCAGGCTGCATTATTCCCTAAGCTTCATGGGCCCGTTACCTTGGCCCATCTCCTCTGAGCCTTCTTCCATGGTAGCAGTTTATTGGTCAGTCACACCTGCCTTATTCTTTCAGTAGTCAGTCTCCTAGAATGTAAAACTAGGCATGTGTTGGTTTGACGGTTTGTTTTTGAGGGAATTATTTATTTTATTTATTTTTGGGGGAGTGGGTTTAGCATGTTGTTCTGTCTTCTAGTAACTCTGTACATGTTTTTGACTGGTCATCTCAAGCATTAAATTTTCCTTGTTTGCTTTGTATCCTTGGTGAGTTCCTTATCTTACTGCTTTTTACATTGACTGCATTTCTTCCTCACCATCCCATCATCTCATTCTCATTGGCTTTTCTTTTTGGCTTCTCAGCATAGCAAATTGGTTTCATAGCTCTGTTTACTTAGAGCTTTACATAGCTCTATCACTGCTTTATAGTCATATTATGTTGTAGAGGTATTTTGTTGTTAACATTTCCTCTGTTTATCCTTCTTCCATATATATTCTTGAATTTCAAGATGATTAACTCCCTAGTTTCTGCACCCATTTCTCCATCACGGTGTATACTGAATCTTCAGAATCCTTGAGCTCAGTTGATCCCCATGAATTTCCACCCCATGGATCTCTTTCAGGAGCTGTATCGGACAACAGTTCAAAACCAAGATTGTCCCTAATATCTTTTTTTTTTTTTTATTGGATTAAAGATGGTGTGTGTTCCCTAGCTCATACAGTTATCTTCTGCATCTGCTGGCTCTTTTTTCAGTGCTGCCACTGTTGTGTTTTCCTGCAAAACAGAAAACATGTTGTGCCCTTGGATGCTATACAAAGCTTTCCTGTTTGCTGACCAGATTTCTGGCAACTTGGGTTTTAAAATCTTCTTTCTTAGAAAAACCAGCCTAATAATTACAGTTTTAAATAATCAAGGGTAAAAGATAAGTCTTGAGCTTTATTGTCTCTATTACAGTCTCAAAATGAAATCTTACTGATTGCTGCCAAAAAATAGTCATAGATGAACATTCAAATTTGTTAATATATACAGTTCAATCCCTACTCTTTCATCCTATTTTCCAATTTCTGTTAGTTGTACAAGAGTAATTGTACACATTTTTAAAGTTGGTGTTTTCATATTTCTTCTCTTATCTTTTTTTTCAAAAGTTAAGTCCAAAAGACCTTTGAATTTCCTGCCTTGTGATATTTCACTCTGTGCTGCTGAAGCCTGACTATTTTACTGTACTGTGTTTTTAAACCTATAGAGAATTCATGGGTTTTGAACTTGTCCTGCCTTGACTCTTGCAGATTCTGTAAGACTTTTCAGTAATTAGAGAACATAAGGAGATGCTCCCCCATGTAAACAAAAAACAGAATGGGAGGAAATAATAATAATAATGAGCATTTAGAATTCAACTGAGTTTTATTTGGTTGAAAAAAACCCCCAACATTTTGGCAGCACTGTTCAAGATGTTCTACAGATCTTTTTTTAAAGAGGCAAGGAAACACCACTGTAATGTATTTCTGTGATATAACCACCACACAGAGTATGAACATAATGAGAGCTGAGGAATTATACTTGCAGTCAAGCTTGAATTATGATCTGCATATGCCTTTCATGTCTCTGAAGACTCATGTATATACTCATTACTGATCAAAGAGTTGATTGTGTTAATTGACTGTCTGCTATTGCTTTCTAAACATTGTTTAAGATGAGAGACATCATCATGTGCAAATTCAAACATACAGACTTGGTGGATGTTCTTTTGTGTATCTTTTTTTCTGGACAAAGAAGACTGGTTTTAATAAACATTATTTAAAGACAGTTTATAGGGCTTTTTTCAAGGCTAATTTCTACATCATGTGTTAGCTTCTGGTAGTCCTTGAAAGCTGCTACAATGTATCTGTGTGGGATGTATAAATTTCAGAGTGGTGATCTGGAGCAAATGAATTCAGCCTTCCTCATGGATGTTTTTACATTGCTAACTTGTATGTAAGTGTGCAGAGGTTACCAGTCAAACAGCATTTTGTGCAGGCTTTTCTTGTAGCTGTTCACAATTTCTTAACAAAGAGTGCAAAAATGTATGCATATATCTAAATAAAATATTTTCTCTGCTACCTACAACTTTTGCATTTCATTATAATGAAAATAACTGGGGGAAAACTGTCCTGAGAAATAATTGCATCTAAAAGACTATCGAACTTTGTCTCACCCATCATTTTTTATCACTGGTAAGGTTATCCTAATAATTTTGCCCAACTTTGCCCCAAAAATGTTTCCATCCTGTATTTCCAGGTGGGATGCAGTGGTAAGGAAACCAGCTGAATGTTTTAGTTAAGGTATGGGATTCAGGTTTATTAACACCCAGTGACATGTGTGCTCAGTAAGCCAAACCTGTGTCCTTTTCTACCATCTTGACAATCAAATGAGTGTATAGATATAAAAGTTTAATCTTTTACTCAAATGTATGAAAAAGGACATTTTTGAAGTTATTAGAATTATGCTTTTTGCTGCTTGTATATCAGCAACACAAAACTATTATAATGTGTTGTAGTTTTTACCCTACACAATGTCAGTGGGAGCATTAACAATAATTTGCCAGTGATAACCAGTAATTTTTCTGTAAGTGAAATGGAACATGAGCTCTGTTCATTGTTTAACAATTGTTTAAAATATAGTAAAAATGGATGAAATAACTTTTGAAAGTGTCGTGGAGTCTTGCAGTGACTATATGCTACCTGAATCTTTAATACATCATTTCAGTAGGAAATACATGAAGAGCATCAGTTACAGATCAGATCTGTAGGTCCTACTTCCAGTTATGGAGACTGAAAGCCATGATGGGTATGGTAAAGCTGTGTTAATTATCTAGTAAGTGATGAAAGTGGATTGCCTGGCAAATGAGAACCAAGAACTACAGCTCTAATGATTTAAGACAGAAAGTTCCCTGAACAGTTGTGGCTTCTGTTAGGTTTTTCAGAAATATATAATTTTATATGTCTTATATAAAACCTAGAATTAGAATTATTTGTATGTTGTATAGATTTGTCTAGCTCTTTACAGGTAATTATCAAGTTGGCTTTTTTTCCCATGATAAAGAATAGTCTATTTCTAGTACCCATTGTTGCTGACGATGAACAAAAAATGATACTGTTTACTAATAAATTCTTTCTTTAGACAGGTGAATGGTTTCCTGTCCTACTGAAAGCTGCATGTGCTTATTGATCTGATTTCCTATTCTAGATAAATAGTTATGAATACCAGAGTCTGTAAGCAATCTTTGTATGTTAGTAATTAGTAATTAATTTATAGCCAACTCCCCATTCTCTTCAAGGGGCTGAAAATAAGTCCCTTAAAAATTTGATAAGTTATTTACGTTGTGGATCAACTGTGGGAATTAGTCAAAGGAATGGTAGAAATTCCTTTGATTCAAATAAAGCCTATGGGTAAACATGAGAGGCAGACCAGTTGGGACTGAAAAATTATTACTTTTGCTTTGCATTAATTCTGTGTTTGATTTTACAGCAAATAAATTGCTTTCAAGAAACTGATGCAGTTATATTTATTTATGCTACATTTAGTTAAAAACTACAGAACTTAGGTCTACAGACCATACACAGGTCTCAAAGTTGTGCTGCAGATTTTCTTGAGATTGATGAACAAAGTTTCACCTTAGATTTGTTTGACTGGAAAAGCTGTGAATATCTGCTAGGTAAAATTTATCTACATACAAACTTCCATCAACTGTAAATGGTTCAGTTTATTACTTTTAAATAATCTTCTGATACCACTATCTTTGTGAAAAGCAGCAGAATATAGGGATTGTTTGTTTGTTTTTAGAAATGTAGAGTGCTAAGTTCTATAAACAGCAGAACAAATTAACCTGGATTTCCAAGGGATTTGTAACTGAACAGCTGACTAATTTTACTAAAACTGCAATGTATAATATATATGAAACACTAGTGAATCTACAAAGGATGGAATTCATCCCTGCAGGATGGGTTCTCTGGTGTCTAATAGGCCAGCAAACTTGGTTGAAGCTTTTTTATGGTTTGAATATTTGTGAAATGTAAGAACAGTTAATCTGTATTAGACCAGAGGTTATTCTGAAATTATATCCACTCTCTTAGAGTGGTGAAAAGCAAATGGTTAGAGAAAATCATACAAATTTGGTGAGCGTGTAATGATGTTACCCTGTTATATTTCAGTTCAGGGATGTTGAACTAGAGATAGTTGCACTTGTTCACACATGCATTGTCTCTGTAATACTGTTTTACAGAACAGAGTCTCTGAACCCTTGCTGGTCTTTAGCATTCACCATGTCCTGTCTCCACGAGTAGCATGGCTTACCCTTTTGCTATAAGAGGAACAAATTATTTTTGCTTTGCTTCAATTTCCTGACCTCCTTCTTCCATGTATGTGTGGTTTTTCTCTTTTTTATTTTAATTTCCCCCCCCCGGTGTGTCTAATCAAGGTTGAGCATTGCATCACATTGCATTATTTTTCTCAGCAGGAGCACTAACAAAGTCTGTCATCTTGGTGCCTTACATAGAACTTATAGGAATTTAGTGTATTTGAGACTCTGACGCTGTTATGAAATGTCTTTGAAATTAGCAAATAGCTAAAAAAATTGGAGGGAAGGGGGAAGACCAACAGACTAGTGGGCAGAGAATGCTTACAGGGGAAACACAGGAAGCTGCCCTTCTTTATAGGTGCTGCTATAAAAGAGTCAATAGAATGGTTGGCCCAGACACAAGCATGTAGCTAGAGCTGGAGCCCAGTCCTTGGCCTTAGCACCACAGGTCTGGCTTGTTGGAGAGTAACATTACTGCTGTCCATTGCTTCTTGGTGAACTCCAGTGGCAAGACAGGGATCTGTGGCGTGCCATGTGGAGTGTGGAACTGGATTACAGCATCACTTCATCACTTTTGTCCCAGTTTATGCTTTCTACAGAAACTGTGATAAGCTTGAGAAACCAAAGGATACAGCTGGGATTTTCATAGTGGCCATGCTTCATTTGGCTCAGGAATGAGTACTATGATATATCCCACTCTCTAGCTTTTGTAAAACAAGGGTGGCTTCTCAGCATATTTCTGTTTACCTTCTCCTGACTTATGTGGTGACATAACTTCTAATAATCACCAGTGTAGATCTGACATTTTCATAAAATATCAAGCAACAAAAGACAATGACAGATGACAACATATTCAGGACGTTTTGTTTGTTTGTTTTGGTACACATGAATTGAAATCAGATCTGAATTGATATTGTCTTGAGTAGAAGATAGTCTGGGGGGAAGCTGATTTTTCACCTTTAGAAAAAATTGCCATGTGAGAAAAAAATAACTTCAAAAATACAGTACAAACACTGTACTTGAAACTTCATCTAGCCTCTGTATGATTTCAAGTTTTATGTGCCCTTTTTCCTATTGCTATACACACCTGGTTTTAGTAGAAATTATTTGTTTCCAGGAAAAAAGGGGTTATTTTTCTCCCATGCTATAAACTTCAAATGAAGTATTAGATTGAGTTTCTGATGCAATGAAGTTGTTAGCCATCAGTATTCTGACAAAATTAAGTTTGGTAATGAAACACCACCAGATTCTAGGAAACCTTGATTTCTAGACTGTTGATGTCATTCCCATCATCCATTTCTTGTTCCTGAATAGAGGAAATTGTTGTCATATCTCAATGATAATCTTAAATAATTTCAAATTCAGGGACAGGTGAATGTGGGGGTCATGGATAGTGTGCTTTTTGTGTTTCATCGTTTCCTACGTGGTCAATGCCAGGCTGCTGGCAAGTACTGAAACCATGGTAGTTTACAGATATGCATTTCTACAGTAATTGAAATAAATTTGAAGAAGGTGATTTGACCAAAATTCCACAAACATTTGTTAATATGCATGGTTTGGGCTACTGGTTTAACAAGCCCAGCTTCTTCATCTGCTTAGCTGTGTTGCATGACTGTGAAGTGGTAATGAGAGAAACTTTTTATTTCACTAGGCACATCAGTAAGTGTTTTACTTTCTTAAGACTTTATAAGGAATGAGTTACCGGATACAAACTTCGATTATCTACTTTATGGTTTTGTTCTTTGCAAGCTCATTCTTTATCTGTCCTAATTTTTGTATAGGCATTCAGTTTATTTTTCCTAAGATTTTACATAGTTTTTATACCTGGTAAAAATCTGCTTATAAAAATGTGTCATGCACTGTAAAAAACCAAAACCCAAAAGCCTAAAAAAAGAAATGCTAGCATTATTTTAGTAAGTGACAGTGACAGTGCTGGTTAACTTTACAACTCTTCTAATTTATTTAAAGGTGTATTTAAGTGTTTTCCAGATTTACTGTATAGTTATACCCTGTAGTGAGTCTGGCAGCATAAAATTCCAGACTTTCCTGAATTCTGAGGATACTTCAGTGAACCTGAAATACAGTTGAGGTTTTGTAGTGATTTGAAGAAACATACCAGTAGAAAGCGAGAATGTTCTAAGTGTAGTTCAGGGACACAGGGGAGATGAAGCATGAGCTGTCTGTACTTGATATATGTATATGGACTACACTTATGATATGCACCTAAAACTGTGCATGAGCCTTCAGTGGGTACTGACAGACATAACTGGAGAAGGTTTCTTTTACTGACTTATGTCTACAAGAGAATTCTTGTCTATTGTGAGTTTTATATATATTCAAAGACAAATAATTTTACTCTTTCAGTCAAACCTTGACTTCTTTTTCCATTGTTCTTTGTCATGTTTTCATGCCAAAACCATTATGCTCTATTAGTTCATTTGATACTGGGGAGTATTTTTGTGATCTCTGTAATGCTATCAAGCATGTGCATTGTATTATATGTTACTAGTAAAGGCATATAAAATGCTGCTCGTATTCTTTAACAGTATAGTTGCTTGTCTTGGCATGGTATCAAAGTGTTCTGGAGCTTTTTGTTATTTGAGGGGTTTAGAAAACACTAAATCTAAACAAAAATTATCAAAGGTATCATATGCATTTTTTCTGAGAAGTCTAAGGCTTTGATTTTTTAGAACAAAAATGATAGATTTAATTCAGTTTTTCTGTTAGATCTAATTTCATGAAACAGATTTATCCCATGGAGTAAGTTGCTTTAGTTAGTCAGGGTGGAGTATAACTGTGCCTTCCTTCCCTTAGAGCTTGCTATCCTCACTTTTAATCCTAATGAGAAAAGGACTGAAATAACAGCTTAACACAATATCTTCTATGCAGTGTACATCAAACCAGGTAAGAATATGGTGGGAGGAACAAGACCTGGATAGTGATCTCACAGACTCTTGTCTTAGAGATTCCTCATTTCCCATAACTGCTTTTTCCATAGCAAATTAATTTCCTTCTAGGTCACTGGAGAAGAGTGGCAAAAAGTTCTGATGAGAACTTTCTCTAGGACTGAATGATGAGTTAAGAATTCATTTTAAAATTACAACTCTGCAGACTTTTTTTTTTTTCCCCCAGAAAAGGATAAGCTCTTTTATTCTGAATTCTCCTAGAACTTGTAATGGGTGTTTAACAGACAGCTTTATATATTTTTAAATAAACATTCTCACCCACCTCTGTATGTCAGGATCAGTTATTATCATCACTCTCTTGCCATGCTATCATTCATATTGGTTTGTCATATGATGCAAAATAATAAATCAGTTTTAAAGTGTGTTTCCTGTTAAATTAGGAGAGTTACTCCTAGCTAACAGGCATTGGACATATACTAGATTGTAACCATGGAGAGTGAAGCTGGAGCCTTTGGTCTTTTGATTCCGGTATGGGAGTGGTTCCCTGACTTGCATAGACCCTTTTGTGGTTATCTTGTGGTTTTAAGTAGATTTTAAGTAGGTTCAATTCCAAACATAAACAGTTCTGCCAGAAGGTTTTTGTGAACAAAAAACCTATCCCCACTTTCTTGTTAGTTTCCTGTAACTCTTCTGGGAAAGAGATCACAACAGGATTTGAGAAAACACTTGTTTTCTAATGTGTTATGGAGAACTTTGGTGTCATGGACACACATGATGTTACATAGAAAACAGTGGAAATAGTATCAGTAAGCTTCAAATGTGACTTAATAATTTTCATTTCTCTAGTCAAGCTGGCTTAGTATAAAGTTGATCCCTCTTTGGAGCATAGCTTCTTTTCAGTTTTGATTTCCTGTGCTTCATATGTTGCTTGAGGAATCAGAGCTCTCTTCAGCTTCTAAATTTTCTTTGAAGTGCATTTGACCCTTGTAATTTTTGCATCAGCTTATGGGATTTGAATGTCTGAATGTCCGAAGACTTATTTTCCATTCCTCTTTGATTCCTGCCCTACCTCCCATTTTTTATAGCTAGGCCTGTCCCTTGATTCAGCTGACTACTAAATGCAAAATTACATTCTTTAATTTTGTATGTTTTCCCTTCATTCAGTGCTGTGTTTACCTCATAAACCATTATTACTGAAGTTAGTAGGGAGCTTTGAAATGACGAGTGCTTTTCACAAATCTCCATTACTTCATTGAATACACTAATATGACATAGAGGCTGGTTGCTCTCATAGGGTCTTACATTGTCAACTGTCTTCATAGAATCATAGAGTCATAAAATGATTTGGGTTAGAAGGTACCTTAAAGAACATCTAGTTCCAACCCCCCTGCCAATGGCAGGGACACCTTCCCCTAGATCAGGTTACTTAAGGCCAGGATTTAGGCTTTGAACACTTCCAGGGAGAACACTTCGTGTTTGCCATTCATAAGCCAGACTCATTGGAGAAGTTGATGCAGGGCTAATTATCCTATTATAGTGATATTTGTGAAGGGAACTAATTAAAAGTACTTTAAACAGCTTTGGTACAATTCACCAACTGAAATTTTATCTCTGATTGTGGAATCTTGTATGTGTCATCACTGAACTGTCATTTGTTTTTCTTAAATGTGGTATCATATGTTGAAGTTTAAATAATTGTAAATTGTAAAGAAATAAGCAAGAGCTGGGGCTAACTAAATGAACAGGGAAACACGCAAAAGACAAAATCTTTAAATAAATGTTTCAGACAAGATTTAGGTTGTCCTGCTGTGATTGACCTGACTGCTATTAAGGGATCCACATATACTGAGATGCTCTACTCATCTACTCTATGAAAGGCTAGAAACAAAAACTTTTGTTAGGTACTGGATGTTTGTTATAACATTAATTTCACCCAGAATTAATTACAGGTCAAAACAGGCAAGTGCTAGTTGTACTAGGAAGACAGTTACAGGAATACTTGTGTAGAAGCTTGTCTAGAATCAGAAGCTTTTATACTGCACTTTCAGCGAAGTCTGATGTATCCGTTCAGTCCAAAAAGAATTGATTTAACTGTCTTACTTTGGAATTGAAACATTAGTTACATAGTTTGAAAACAAGTATATGCTCTTATATTACTTGGTTGATACAAATACTATGAAACTAATTTTATTTTGTTTTTTCTGATTAATAGTTGTAACACCAGATTTGTGGCATATTACCTGTGAATTTTCATTATAATAATTTTGTTTCATTTAATACAGAAATCTAGTGTTTCCTATGGTTGTACGTGTAGAGCAACAGGGAAAACTATTATGGGATGTGTGTAGTTCTGTAAAGACTAACTCTTAAACACAGATTTAGGAACTACAGATTCCCAGTTACCAGATCAGCTATCAGCTTCTGGTGTGCCATTATACCTAATGATCCCTTCTTTCTGATGACTACTGTAAGAGCAAGAGTTGTATGTTATTTACAGCCATATGCAAGAGTTATATGTTAATTCCTGACTGAATTTTCAGTTATTAACTGCAATCTCAGTTTTGAACATGAGTTTCCCTGCAGAGCTGAGACATGAAAGGTGCATGACCCAGGACAGCATCTTAATAGCCAGAGTTTAGAATCTGTTGTGAAAATAGTGGGTAAATTTAGAGATAAGGGTTAAGCCCAAAATAAAAGACAGGAAATACCTTCCTTAACAGTAACAGTTATCTCTTCTTGCATTTTTAGTAGTATATTTTAAAATAGGACTACAGAGTTGAACTTTTAAGAAAACTTGGGTTAAAAATACAGTCACAATACCGTCATAAAAAACAAATCTTTCCTGGAGCCATCTGTGACTTCATAGCAGTGCAGACTTCTGATAGCAGATGGTGCAATCTATGAAGGCCTTGGGTCTTCAGCAAAGCTACTGTTAATTTGATGAATGAGAAAGCTCTTTTGCAGAATAATGTCGTTTGAGTAATAGAAATTTAATGCATGTAGTCTTGTTGAAATATCTGCAATATTTAGCTCTGTAAATTGAAGAGTATGTATAAAATATAACCAGCTCTCTTGATGCTGTGGCTACACTTGTGCAGACACAGTTGTGTCCCATGTTCTTGTCAAGTTTGGGAGATGGCAGACGTGATCCCCTCTCTCCCTCTAGCTCCAGAGACTTTTTTTTTTTTCCCCCCGTAGGGTGTGCTGTAGCCGCAAGAGGGCAGAGATGCCTAACATTGTGTATAGTCACAGTCCTAGTACACTACACACAATGTAGATACTGCTGGTAGCAGTACCTTAGTTCAGCTCTGTTGGAGACTTTGCAGCAGGTAGCTAGATTAAGTATGGTGGTGCATCTTAGTGTAAAAGTGGTTGAATTGATCTTTAATTGTTACCTGTGCCTGTGGTAATGAATCATGGTAATTATATTAGTGTAAAATGTAATTCTGTTTTGTTTTTCTACTTACATACATAAGACTAGCATTTTTTCATTACAGTAGGTCAGGGGAGCCACCTCTGAGTTTCCTAAATTGGTGTGTCATGCATAACTGCTTTACAGGGTGTTAGGGTGTTGACCTAAAGCTACAGATTAGTTGCTGTCTTGTTTGTCTTCTGGCTGATTTTCTATTTGCACTTTTGCCGCTTCAACTTTGTTGGCAAAGAGGAGGCATTCTCCTAATTGTTCATTATATGGTTTATTGTTTCTCCCCAGCATTGTAGTGAATAACTAATAACCACTGGTTAGTAAATGGTCACTTAGAATGCTAATGAATGTTTGAGGGAAAGAACTAGCTCATAAAAAGGAAAACCTTTCAAACTAATAGGATGGCATCACAGACAATTACTTATGGTTTGATGATTGCATGGTGGATTTAGAGTTTTACTCTAGTTTTAGCTCTGGATTCTGTTCTGGATTTTTCTATTAGCTTAGAATTGTGCTTGGACAAGTCATTTAATTGTTTTTAATCTTCATTATGCTACATATGAAATTTCACAGTGCTGCCCAGGGTTATTAAATCATCTAGCGTCTCCTGTAGAATGTTTTACCATAGCAAATTTTTGAGCCTAAAACATAATAAAATGTTAAAAGGAGTGGGGCATTTGTATGGGAAGCAGAAGCACCCGGGGTGAAATAGTTACAGATAAAGTAAGAAAATCTTGTTAGATTTGTTTCAGGGTTTAAGCCTGTCTCTGTCTGTAGGGAACTGGAAGAATTGTACATGCAGAAACAGCAACTATACAGCTTCATGGTACAGAAGCTTTCTCTGAAGCATTCATTGTTTCTCACTAGCTACATGATCATATTCTTGCATTGATTTGTAATGAAACATCTTGTGATTGACATGTCTCTGAAACTTGAACTGAAACAAGCAATCCTAAGATAATAAGAAAGGCAGTGCTAACATAAAAAGTTATGAACTCTACAGCTAAAAGTTTCACTTACTGTGTTAGTATTCAGTAAAAAAAAGAGGTGAATTATGTTTTTCCTCTTTGATGCTGCTTTTCAATCTGACATAGTAACTGACACTTTCAGTGGTCCTTAACTATTTTAAATTACACTGGTTTTACTCTGTACTAAATAATATATGCAAATGATTTTATTTTTCCTTCTGGATCTTGCAATTTAGTACATGATCTGTGCATTGAAAATGCTACTGTGTTTTTTTTCCTGGCCTTGTCAGCATGTGCAAGATGAGGAGTAATGGTGGTAGAGCTGTTTGCTTTTTTTCTTTCTGGAAAGACAAACAGGATTATTCCTGTGTCAGCAGTATGCCCTTTTAGTTCAAAGGGCCAGCTGTGTCCTGGTATGCATCTAGCACAGCATAGCTAGCCAGTTAAGGGAGCTGGTTGTTCCACTATGCACTGCACTGGTATGGCCCCACCTCGAGTACTGTGTGCAGTTTTGGGCTCCTCAGTCTAAGAATGACATCAAACTATGGGACTGTATCCAGCAGAGGGTGACCAAGATCGTGAAAGACCTTGAGAGCAAGATGTAACAAGGAGCAGCTGAGGTCACTTGACTTGGTCAGCTTCAAGAAGAGAAGTCTGAGGGTGACCTCATCACAGTCTACAGCTTCCTCAGGGAGGGCAGCAGAGATGCAGGTGCTGATCTCCTCTTTGGTGACCAGCGATAGGACACAAGGAAATGGAATAATGAAGCTTCATCAGGGGAAGTTCATGTTGGACATTAGGAAAAGGTTCTTTACTGAGAGGGTGGCTGGTCGCTGGAACAGGCTCCCCAGGGAAGTTGTCATGGCATCAAGCCTGTCAGAGTTCCATGAGCATGTGGACGATGCTCTTAGTCATACGGTTTAGCTTTAGATTGTCCTGTGAAGAGCAAAGAGTTGGACTCAGTGATCCTCATGGGTCCCTTCCAACCTGAGATATTCTGTGGTTCTATGTGTTCTTCATACACAGTCCGTACTACAATGTTTTCCCATTTCTACATTTTAGGTGCCTTATCAGGAGCCAGAGAAAGCTGGGAGTATGATTCAGGAGCAAGAGACCTTCAGAGTCCAGACCTCCAGAGTCATTTTACACTACAAAAGGCAATGGAGTATGGTGGAAGCAGTGTGACCCAACAGGCTGCTCTGCAAAGACTTCTAGCTCAGGCCTCAAATTTTAGCAGTTCTGTTGGAGGAAGCTACTTAGAACTTGCTAACACTGTAAGTGCATTTTGCCTCTGCTTTTAAGTTTTGCAGAATTTTTTTCTTATTTTTTACCAAAGCAGCAGATTAATTTCAGCCTTAGAGCCTTTGAGCCTTCATGAAAGCAATTAATTTCCAAAAAAACAATGTGATTTTAGCAGTTGTCAGGTGTGTAGTATTTTCAAAGCTTGTATAACTGAGTTTCATCAAAAAGAGTAGGAGTCTGTGAGGAGCCAAACTGAAGTTCTTAATTTATACAATTTAACAGAAGAAGAGTTCTGTCTGAAAACATCCTGCCAATTAATATTTTAAGTGTTGTGTCAAATTGTTCAGAACTGTTGTGCAGAAAAATTCTTCCCCTGATATTTCATTAATGCCCATTAAATTGTTTGATAATTGTTTTAAACCCTTGGTGTGCTAGCACTGTGCTGCTTTATTTCTATAGGCAAGAATTGTTCTCTGTTGTAAAGAAACATGTAACTGTTGAAGGAGTAGGGCATTATTTTTTGCTTTCCCCAACAGTGTATTGGGATCAAGTTCGTGTTTTAACTTTAAGCCAGGCATATTATAAAAGACCACCCATTTTGTAGCGTGTTTCTGATTTATGCTGCACAGGATTTTTAAGTGGAGAAGTAAAAAATGATAAAATGAAAGGGAAAAGTTAAAATGACTGTTTATTGGTACGCTTGACTTTGATGAAATAGACTCCTTGTTCGTAGTATCTTAGATAATTCAGGCTGTAAGAGAACCTTGGGAGGTTATAGTCCAGCATCCTGCTCAAGACTTAATGTCTGATGGAAGTGATTGCTCGCAACAGAGGAAAATTAACATCTTGAAGCTGCATTATTTAAAAAGAAAATTATGAAAATTATTCTGAAAGTGTGTTCAAAAGCCTTCTAAGTTTTATTTAAGTTCCTGATCATGATCTGATACAGGACCTGGTTTCCATAGGCAGAGTAAAAATATGTAGATATTAAAACTTACTTAAGGGAGAAGAAAATTCAAGGAAGTTGACAGTTCCTTAAAGGAATTGTGTCCTCATTTTCCATAGGAGGGATAGTTAAGGGCTCAACTCAATCATAAACTCTTTATATTCAGAACTGGACAGAAGCATATGGAAACTGGAAACAACAACAAATGAACAGGCACACATGTATTATAAAGACAGTAAGATGGAAGGCCTGGGAAATTATAGGCCAGTTAGCAGCTTTATTTACACATTCCAGTATTTTTCTGGAAATGTGAGCAATTTTAAGTGAGTAAGAGAGAACATGTATATTTGTAAAAGAACAATTATGTCCATCCAATCTAGTATCTCTTTTACTAGATTTTGGAGGTAGAAGAGAAACTGTAGATGTGTGTTTCTCCAGTAAGACATTTGACCCTGCCTTGAGTAACATCATCATCATCAAGGCAAGAAACATCGTCTAAATGTAATAGGGTGGATATTGAACTGATTTGAAGATTGTGAGTCACTCTTTTTGTTGAATGTCTCCTGAGCTCTGTTTTGTCGTGCGTTCTCTGACTTGTATGAAATAACTGCCAAACTCAAATCAAACCATACTGGTAAAACAAGTGCTTCCCCACACTGAACACTGCTCTCACAATAATCCACTAAAAAGGTGCAAGTCTGGGTCCAAGGAAGATAGTGAGTGAATCAACATTCAACTTCCTGTTCAGTTACATGTGTTCCTTAGCCTTGACTGACTTGCTTAAAAATTATTATTTTAGAGAGATGTGAGACCAATATAGCTATGCAAAAACAGTGGCTTGCATACTTTTATTTCTGGATTAGGAACCATGAGTTTCTGTGTCATTTTTGGATCTGGAGTTCATTCAGTTTTAAGGGTGGATGTGTACTAATACATCCTCTGGCTATGCTCCTGACTGACGATGATTCAGAAATTATGGGCTTTGGTAACCTGTTGTACATTCGCAAATATGAAGACACAGGTGTGCAGTGTTATTCAAGAATGCAGTGTGAAGGCTACTGCATTGCTATGACATGTAGAAATCTTAAAAATAAAAATGCTGAAGGCTCATAAGAAATAAAGATCCCCAGATATTATGGCTTTCTTTTTATTCACAGCTCTGAATTCCTTCTGTGCTTACTGTCATGAAAGATGCCTGTCTTTGTTTTAAGAAGCATCTGGTTTACTTCTGCTTTTGAATATTCTTTCCATGTTCTTTCAAACCGTAGTAGAATCAGCAGTCTCTCATTTATATGTAGTTGAATACAGTAGCATCTCTGTTTGACTCCTGCTGAACACTAGTGTCATGAGTCATATGTAAATTTTTGCCTTTGCTTTGTGAAAAGAGAGAGAAAGGAATAGGAGAAAATAGAGAGAATGGTTTATTTTGATTTTCATTATTTACATTTATTGTCTTTAGACAATTTTTAGTAATGAGGGGCATGCTAAATTTAGACTCTTTAGGGAGATAAACATAGCCTTCTGAGAGCTGTGATTTAATATGGGTGCTTCCTTGTCTGTATCAGATTGTTTTACCTAACTGCATTTGCCACAATGACAAGCCGAGCTACTCGCTTGCATTCATTCTCAGAAATGGCAGATCTCAGCTTTCACATTTTTATGGGTTGAATCCAGGGAGCTCTTCCAGTTGTATATAAGGAGCAGACTTGGGCAGACTCCTTTGTACTGTAACAAAAAAACTGATGGTGGTTTAATAACTACATTTCTTCCCTTCAGGATTTGATTGTATTTCTCTCTGTGAAGCCATGTAATAGAAGGAAGCTTTAAAAACAGGCTCTGTGCAGAGTCTGTTTCTCTCTGGAACTCTGAATGCTTCTGAAGTTAACCGGAGAGGTTTATCTTCTTCACAGAGTGCTTATGAAAAAGCAGAACAGAGCCTTTTTGTGTCATCCTGCTCCTGTGTGGACAGTTCTGGCAGCTTCTCCCAAATGCATCTACATAGGCCATATGGACACACTCTTGAATGCAGTGGTTTTTACATTTCTTTGTTAGACTTTCGTCTCAGATGTCTAACAAACTAACTATTGTATGGGTGTACATAAATTAGTTAGGTGCTCTCTGGTTAGAAGTCATGTGATTGTCTTTCTGTCAGCACCTTGAAGTACCCAGTGGAGCGTCAATTCCTGTTACTTAATTTCCTATTTTTCTTTCGGACAGCCGTCTTTTGGTTTTAAAGTGTGCAGTCAGGCTAAACATCCCTGTGGTGATTATGTACTTCTACAGTATAGATTATACTCTTCAGTCAGTACAGAGAGTCTCCATGCTGCCCTTAACATTTAAGTTTTCCATTTGTGAAAGCTAAATGAACCTCAGTCCACTAGCACTTTGCTTAGCTTTTATGAAGTGAACCTTCTTAATGCATTTTTTAAATCCTATTCTGGAGCATTATTCCTTCACAGGAATGATGCAAATTTTTAAAAAGTGCTGTTTGAAATTTAGCCATTCATATTCATTGAATATGTTTTTATGTGGTCATTTTGCTATGTTTTGGTTTATTAACACATGTTCAGATTCAGCTTTTATTTTACCTGAATAATTTATTCTGTAGTCTTCATAGGATGTGTAACTCCTTAAGCATTTTTCAGATTCATGTTTTTACACCTAAATATTAAGAACACATTTCTGTCGATAGCTATTCACCTTGGTACCATTATTTATGACTAACATATTAACCTTTAACATGACCTGTCACCGCTTACTGATGATGTACCTGTTTGTGCCAGTAGGTTAAATACTACAGCAAGTATCTCTGATGGGAACCCTTGTATGTGTTTCAAATGTAATCATTTATAATCTTGTTTGTATTGCATTTGGATGTAGATAATTTAAATATTCTTCATGGATAGAAAAGATTTAAAGCATTTCTTTGTGTGTGTGCATGTTTGGGAGCTGTTTTTTATTTGTACTTGAATCTTCGAAGTTGGGCAAGCATTGCTAATGTGGATAGTCATATAACTGCAGTGAAATAGCTGATTCATGTGGTGTCACATCTGTTCACTCCCAGGCAGCTATGCAATCTTGATGTGTTCCCTGTGGTGCCATCAGGAGGGATAACACTTTTGTAGGAGCTCAAGTATTGCTGTTCTCTCAAAACATTGCATGGGGCAGCATCTTGATAAGATAGGCATGCTTCACATTAGAATTCCAGTAACATTTAATAAGCTGAAGCAATAAGATTTGGATGTGTTTGATCCCTTTTTCATACTATCCATGCACGTGCTTAAAATCGACTACATTAACTTAGTTTTGGTTTTTTTAGTAGAATGTGTACGTATAAATGCTGATACATGTCTGTGTGCTTACTGTTAGTTTCTGTTGCCTTAATTCAGTGTTGTTTTCAGATGAATGTATATTTTACATTTACATATGTAAAATCAATTGGGATTCTTTCATTTGCCCTGATGATATAATCTTGTATCTCTGGCTTTTTAGCTGTAAATAACTCTGGTTTGCTAAGAAAGTTTTCTGCACAGAGATCTTACATTTTTAAAATGTGACCCCAGGTATGTTAATATATAGGGGGGTTTGTAACTATATATATAGGCCCTGGACTGGGGTGATCCAGGATCTTTTAATCTCTGTATTTCCTTCCAAAGACACTCCAGCTATGTTGGAAGCTTTTTCACTGCACCTTCCTTGCCAGAGCTCTTCTGGCTGAAAACATTTAGAAAGATTTGATGAGGGTTTGGCTGACTTGCAGAAAGAGCACAGCTATATTTTTGAGAATAGAGTATGGTAGGATTTCTTCATAACCACTTGCTTTTAGAAGCCTGTGTTGCTATTTCCTCCTCAAAGCAGTCATGCAAGTGTCACAGATACAGTTGTTTTTACTGACTCTGAGAGAAGGGTGGCTTCTTACTAACTCGGAGTTGTCAGCATCTCTTCCTGCAGCATCTCGTTGTTGTGGACATCAAGATCGATGTGTCAGGGTAGGAGGGCATTGGTGCAGATTGCTCCACCTGCCAAATCTGCACTTACTTCTTATCTTAAGGGGAGCTGGTTTTGGAATGCCTCCATCAAGAATGAAACAGAAAGCTAATGCAACAAGAGTCTTTTTGTAACTACTCTAGTATATATTCTTCCTCAGATATTCCTGTCTGATTTTTGTGTGTGTACCTCATTTGGAGGTACCAAAGACTTTGTTGAGCTTGCGAATGACCATTTTGATCATGCATCTGTGTGACAGGTATGATTTCTGTACCGCAGAATTAAGGTGGCTAAACTGAGTTTATTTCTGACTGTGGACTCTCTGTGCTAAATGCAGGTATCATCTCTATTGGGTACACAATCCAAAAGTTTATGAAGGCATACCAAAAATATTCATAGCAAAGCAATATGTAGTTGTATTAGCATTAGTTTCTCAGCAAGATCACTCGCAGATGAGAACTTAATGTCTTTGTCTTAGAAAGTACCATGTTCTCTGAAAATAGATACTCTTACTGCAGTACCAATACCCTTCCTTAGTCAGACTCAGTGAATGTTTGCATTGTTAATTTTTCCTCCTTAAGAGCATTGAGCTGCAAGTTATAACAGAGAGAACCATTGTTTTTAGAAAGCTATTCTTTTTAGTTGACATAGGTTACTAAGTGATAATATTCCAAAAGTCACAATTACATTTTTCAGGGACAGGTGGCTTTTCCTTTTCCACCTAGATGATCTGCTCCATAATCAGGGAAACCTAATGTGCTGTGGCTTATTTATACAAATAGCTTTTGTACATAAAAGACCACACTTAATATTATCATTTATGTTTACATTTATGTCAGACTCTAGTACAGCTTGTTTTGGATAACTGCTTGAAACAGCATTAATGGGCTGTTTCATCCTGAGTCACAACAACCATTTGTGTGCTCCAAGATGCAAGTGAATGTAAATTAAGTGATCTGCATGTAAATTCTGTACTGATGTAATTTTATTGAACACATAATGATTTCTTGCAATGCCTTAATGTTATGAAGTGTACTTAGTACTTGAGCAAGAGAATATTGTAGAGATGTTTGGTATGTGGCATATATTCACATATGAAGTTCTACGGTAAAGTTCAAAATGCTGAATTTAATCTCTTTGTCCAGTTCTTTCTCCAGCACTTGACAACACATAAGTAATTCTGTTTCTTCCTACCTCGCCTCCCACTTTGGCTGTAAGTCAGTCTGCTGATATTTGGAGTGTCCTTTTGCTGTGTGACTAGTAAGGGATGTACATATGTAACCAACGGTCTTTCCTTACAAAGACTGATACGATCAGATTGTCTGCGGATAACACGTCTGCTTGTCCGACTTATGTGTATAAATTTTTATTTTGCACAAGTTACTGTAATGTTAGCATGTTTAGAGAGTAAATATTATAATGCTTAGAACTTTAAAAAGCTGTAAACTTTGTGTACTGTAATTTTTTAAGCTACATTTTTGGCTCATTTTAACAAAGCTAATAAATATAGATTTAAACATTGACTCCTTAAAGCCAGGAAGGATTGTCTGGTTGCCAAAGAAAACAGCTTTTCTAGGGGATGAGAAAAAAAGGGCTTCATAGAGATTTGTGGCAGTCTAGGTGTATACTCTTACAGCCATCCTAAATATGAACCATTTTCTCTATTGTATAGTTTATAGCCATTAGCTGTAAACTAAATGTGAATTTTATTGAAATCAGACAGGTATTTGGTTTGGGAAATGATCTTTTAAGGGAAAGTATCAAGGAAGTCTGAAGACAGAACTGTACTGTGTAAGGTGATCCCATGGTTCATTTGTAGGCTACTTTTGTTTGATGTCCCTGTTAAGAAGAAACTACTGTAAAGTTCTCATTTAATTTCTACAGTTTTTATGGTTTTATAACTCAATAATACTGGTATGTCCTCTTCTGGCAAAGTCTGCCCCTTTTTCCATTCCCCACTCTCTCCAAATCTTCTCTGTTTTTAAATCAAGCTTGTTTGTTCTTTGGTTTGGGAAGTGCTGCTCCTTTACCTTCCCCATCCCTCCCCTTTATAGACAAGGAAATTTGGCCCCAGAGGATCAGGTATCCCATGCCCTCAAAGCACATCTTTTTTGGTTGGGAGAGTGTAATGCTTTTCTAGTCACTCTGCATGAGGCTAGTGTGAATAAGAAACAGATTCTGTATATTTCAAGGAATTTATGCAGTGCTATAGCCACTTTGTAGGCTATGTCAGAATTCAGTTACTTGTGCACAGATTGATTTTTCCCAAATGATTTTGTTGGGGAGTCTGTTCTGCTTTTGGGAACCAGTGCATACTATTACAGTAAACGATGGGAACTGGGTCTTTTCTTCCCCTCCCCTTGCAGCCATTTGTTTTCCATGTCCTATATGCAACTTGTATTACAATCTCTTTTTCATACCAATAAAAGCTATTACTGTAAAAGTGTAGCCTAATGATTCCTCCAGGCAGAATCTTGTTAACTAGGAAAGCCTGAAGTTGAAGAAGATTCTTGTGGTACAGACAGTAGAGCCTACTCTTTGTAAAATATTTGTGCCCAAGATAACCTTGCCTTTTGTGCCTTTTGCTTCCAAACTAGGAAACGTTTCCATTCTGCCAGGCTAAAAGTAGAATCTAAGAATTCCATTAAAGCAAGAACTCATTATCAGAATATAGATTGAGGAGGCTTGCTTGTCAGAAAGCAGGCATAAAGGTGGTTTTGTCTGATAGACTTTTTTATGTTTAGGGATGTGGGAAGCTGGTTCCTGTTTGTCTGATTTCAGGTCAGCATTGCAATGTAGTTTGTCTGAAACATGCATCAGATGTAATAGAATTATGCATTGTGTTTATACAGTTCTGGCTTCCATAGCCCTCTACTGATGCTTGGTTACTCATTTGTCACTTTTAACTTAGAATGGACATTATGGATTAGGTCTGCCAGGACTCATCTATTTTAATGAATGGTCATTGCTCTGTGTTTTGAACTTACTGGATCATAACAGGCATAGAGCTGACCAAAAGGCAAATTATAAACTTTCTTGAAAATTCCCTTCAGTAGCATATATGTGGAGGTTCCTTTTTTGGTGTTTTGTTTTTTGGGGGGGTTGGTTGGGGTTTTTTTTCCTGATTTCTGTTACTATTTCCATCTGCAGATGATCACAGCAAAATGTGATTGGTGTCAGCACAGGGCACAAATGTTCAGGTAGCCTTTTAATAGACCTTTTTTGACTGAGGCTTCTAATTGGATCTTTTCTGTGGCAGTTCAACAATATGTCTTACAAGCATGTAACGAAGGTGATGTGCACAGAATGTTGGAGTCTGACCCAGTTCTGTGGTTGTAATCGGATGATGGGAACTGGTGTGTGGCAATCAGTTGCTGTAGAAAAGGGAATCTTACCAAGTGTGTGTTAAGTAGATGTTTGAAGTCCTACTGATGAAGTTTCAAAACTTCTAGTTTAACTTACTTGGAAAGACTCTGTATCTTTCCTCCCCTCATTGCTTAGAAAGTGTCTTTATGCATCCCATTTTGTTTGCTGTAGTTAAGGGAGCTATAACTCCAGTGCAAATGTTCAGACCTTTTACTTTTTCAAACTTCTTTTTTTTTCCGGTTGTATGAAATGAAGAACAATTCACCTGGTATGTTGGGCAAACACAGCTATACAGGACACTATATATTTTAATATTATTACTTCGGTTGGCACTAGTAAACTGAGCTTGAGGCCTGGGATTAGTCTGTTGAAGCAACATTAACCTCCTGGATTCTGGTGTGCCAGAAAGATTACCATGTAGCTCCTGTCACAGGGTCTTCTGTTTTACCAACTTTTCTGCCTGTTGTTTGAGTGTGAACTGTTGGCCTGACCTAGTTGCAGTTGGCAATGCTGAGATTCTGTGGATCCTCATTTATTAGAAAAGATGAGATGATTTACTCTCCCTCCCATTCTGCACACATACTAAACTCTTGGTTACATGGAATTTTGATAATAAAGTGAAAATCTTAACTGCAGTGCAGAGTTGAAAAATTCTTTTGCAGTTCAGTGCTTCGTTCAGTTATAATGCGGTAACCAACCATTATCCTGCCAACCAAGCGAGACAAGGCAGAGTTTCCATAGAAGGCTGTCAGTACCATGGTTAAATTCATCAAGATGCTCCTGCTCCATGGAATTGTTTCTCTGTCACTGTTAGGTCTGGGACAATATCCTGAGGCAGTTGCAGGATGCTGTTACTGTTCAAACACCCTGCTTCTCTTTATACTCTGGGGTTTTCTTAAATGAATATATGGTTATCAGCACAGCTGTTTTGGTGAACTGTTTTGGTGCCAGTGCAAGAGAAAATGGGATGTGAGTACTTTAGCACAGACGTGCTCTTGTGCTTACTGTTTCCACTTTTTGTGAAGGACTTTTTTCAGCATGATTGCTTCATTTTGGGCTAGAAAACCACATTATTACTTCTCATCTAGGAGACAGATTATTACAATAGCTATGTTGCAGTGGTAAACTTTTCATCATGGTAGGAAGCAATCAAAGTAAACTTTTGAGTTCCAGGAAGGGCAGAGTCTGTTCTGTGAAGAGTTCATTATGAAATAAGAACCCCACTGATGTACTCAAGTGAGGTTTGTGTCTTTAAGCTAAATAGCCATCTCTAATTTTCTGCACTGAATTTTGTATTACTTTACCTTCTTGAAGCTGGAATTTTAGGTAATTGACTGGAGAAAAAGACACTGAATATTTCTACCCTATGAATTTTTAAAGAGACTATAAGTGCATATTGTTGGTGGAATAAAATTTTTACATGAGTATTGATTGTCTGGTACACATTATAGAAAAGGAGGGAAAAGACTTTGTGTAGCACCTATGTGAGTGCTAGGTGTTTCTTCATAATGATGAAATGTCTTGTGCCAGGACTCTAAATTGTGAGGACAGAAAAAAAAAGACTTTTTTTTTTTTTTTTTTTTTAAGAGATTAATTGGTTTCTTTGATTTGGTTTAGTTGGTTGATATACCTTTACCTGTGAGTAAACACTAGAAATATTTAGCAAGTCATTTCTAAACTTAATGAAGGGAGTATGCAGATGAGGCCTGAAAGTAGAGAAGATTTTAGCTTTGTAATCATGTTTCATGAACCTGAAGTGTCTTAAGAAAATTATAAACAGGTCTTGGACTGCAGAACCACCCAAACCATCCAACAAAGTCAGATACCATTTGTGCTGAAGCAGGGTTGTTCAATGTCCCTCTCAATGTAAAACTAAAATTACAGATATGAAGACTGAAATATAAGTGAGTGAGGCAGAGGTAAGACAGTTTTGAAATATTATGATAAGCTTAAATGTAAGATGATGTATAAGAAAAAAGTCACTTGAGAGATTTAAAAGGTACATGGCATTTTTTTTGTTATAATTTCTGCCAAAAATGAAAGCTCTCCAAACCCTGTAAGTGCTTAGTGAAGCTGATGCTCTTGTTATTTAAGTTGTTCATGCCAGCCAAAAAGTCTCATAGAGCTTCAAGTAGGGATCTGTCAGGCACTTGTCTTGCATTTGCTAGAATTCATCTGATTGAAAATGTTTCAAATGGAATGTTTTAGTGAATCCAAACTTTCAAATACTTATATATACATACATACATATGTACATTTATACAGATAAGTGTATACACATGTATATATGTGTATACTTGTTTGTGTAAGTATGTATACATATAATGTCACACACACTACATATACACAAATATATGTGTGTGTGTGTGTGTATATATATATATATATATATATATATATATATATACACGTAGCCAAAAAGTATGTATCAGTTCATCTGTTAAACATTGAGAAGAAGTCTTGACCACAGATGGTGAAGTGGGATGCTTGGCTAGGTGGGGAGTGAAGCATCCAAATACATCTCCAATGTAAACCAGGGGCCTCTGTATCATTGTAGGCACTTACATGGTCGCTGATCCAGGTCAGGGAGTTATGTGTTCACTATGCCAGTGGTAATGGAAGCCAGAGTGGACAGGAATCTTATAATTAGGGAAAATAATTACAGAGTCACCACACATAGATGTCTTGGAAGAGTCCAAGAGTAAAAGAAAAGTGGGCAGCTGATGAATAGAGTCGCTGAATGTTTGCAGAGACGAGATCATGACTGTGAACTGGAAGTAAGAGTGTATGAAGGACAAGATAGAAACCCAAGAGAGTTTAGGAGTAAGGAAAGAATGTAAATGAGGAAATCTCACTATTGGGGATTGGGAAAAATAGAAGAGACTTAGCAGAGGAGTTCTGGCAAATCTTTCTTACGCAAGTGAGAATTTTTGGAGATACAGTTCACAACTGATGAATGTGAGGGAATACAAGTTCTGATAGAGTAGAAGAGTAGGTATCTTAAAGGCAGGATTAATCCACAGGCATTTTATGAAGAATGGTCATCTTTTAGAGCAATAAGTATGCAAAACCACAGGCTGTATCTAGAGAAGTTAAATCAGAATGGCTTGATTGTAAGGACTGAAAGTAAAATCAGTGAATTTACCTTGTGGTTAATAATGGGTGGAATGCCTGACTGAACTGAGAAAATGCTGCTAAGCAGAAGTGTGATGGCATGAATCGTAGTTTACAGAATGACCCTGTTTGTGTTTTTAAGCAAGAGGCAAATGAACAGTGATGATAATTAGGTGACTGCAGCATGAAAGGAGCATAGAAACTGCTAGCATCTCTCCCTGTTGTCCTCCCAGACAAGTCTCTAACATGAATAACAGGCACACATTGACTCTCTGGTCTTTTTCCGGTCCTGACCTGATGCTAAGGCTCTGTGGGGTCAGAGAGAATCAAAATGAATGTGATGACTTTGGATGAAATGACAGAAAATGAGAGTGGCTGTTTGACAGGCTGGTGAGTCGCTTCATGGCGTGAAATACTGGAGGATAGAAAAAGGAATCAAATGTGAACTCCTGAGGAGGTTGGTAGTTCAAGGACATGAGTTTTTAAGTGGATTAAGTATTTAAGAAAGGGTGAACAGGTGAGAGTAGCTGATTGAAGTGCTATTTGGAAATTACATTATTCTAGACATGCTATCTGTTTTAGACTAATCAAGATGGTGTGATTGAAGAAGAGAAATTTGCTTGTGTTTTCTTCAGAGAGAGTGCTTCATTCTCCAGTATAAGGTTACTTGCAATGGTTTCAAATGAGTTAGATTTTTTTCTCTCAGCCTAGGTGCATAACCTTCACTAGCATTAATGTTTGCATCAAGAAGAACCTACCATCCCTTTCAGCCTCTCCCTTTTAAAATCATAGTGCATTAGTGCTATTGAATAAAGAATTTTCTGGAAACATTATCCAACTACTTGTATTGAATTTCCACTTCCAAGTTTAGCCTTCACGCCAACCTTCTGAGTGTTACTATTTTGTCCATAGAAACTTAGACTTTGGTACTACACCTGTGTATTTTGTGCCAGAATGAGAACAAAACCATGTTGTACTCAAATTGTGTATAGCAGATTTGCAATATTTGAAAGTGTAATTTATTTGTGTGTGGGACTGTGCAGGGTGCTCCTCTAACTGTAAAAATGATACTGATACAAGCAACCACGAACTAAATGCTCAGTGGACTTCAATTAGTTGCATTTCAATTACAGAGCTAATTAAACAGAACCAACCAAGAAGGCCTTGTGCATGTTGTATACAAAGTGAAACTGCTTCTCAGAAAGTGGTACACACTATGCTGAAGAATATGTGATAGAGTGTATTTAACAGATAATTGCTTTTACCCTGTAGTTTTCACTCTGCAGCTGTCAAGAAGGAGCATTCATGCGTGGTGTTTGTCACACCTGCTCTAATAACTGTTAAGAAATAGAGTATTGTAATTACTGAAACATATTATGAGGAAGAAACATTGTGAAATAACTACAGTGCTAGTTTTTTCAATACTCTGTGTCAGTTTCAAAAGTAAAGAAGGGCAGGAGAGTTGTATCTTGTCCCAGAAGAATCCTTTTAGACCAGGTGATAGAGTAAATCTTACTAAATGATTATTCAGATTAAATCAAAAGATAGACTCCTCAGTGAATCTCAGATACATGTTAATGATTCTTTTACTATAGTTTAAGAGTAAGTGTGGTAGTTTAGGCCCTGCTGGGATCCAAGACCATGCTGCCGTTGTCCCTCCCCCACCCTCAGACCGGACGGGGCAGGGAGTGAGATACAAACCCAGGGGTTGAGATAAGGATAAATTGAATACAACAGTGTGACAATTAATAAACCAAACAACAATAGCAATAACAGTAACAATAAACAGTAATAACAATGAACAGGACAAGAGATATACAGAGATATACCACAAGGATACAGCAGAGAAGGATAACGATGTTCCTGCGCTTGGGCGCCTGGACTTGACGTCAGCATGGTATTGAATAACCCAGCTAGACCTCCCTCCCCACTGCTAGGGAAACCCTATCCTAGCTGAACCAGGACAGTAAGCAAATGGAATAGAGTGGCCATAAGATTATTAGATCAACAATCAGCAAACTGGCCACACTAATGGTTGTTACTGAATAATTCTGACATTATCTTTGGAAGAATCTGTCCATGCAGGTGCACTTACCTACAAGCAGTATGCATCATGAGTGCTTTAGAGGTACAGAGTGCACTGAGACTGAGTGGAAGCACAGGCTGGTGCCTCTGTCTGGAACAAATGTGTTTGGTGGATGTTGTTTCTGAAAGTGTTGGTGACAGGTTCATCCAGCTTCTTGTTTTCTCCTTCTTGTTTGTATCATTGTATAGAGTACACATACAACTGAGGCATCCACTGACACCATGTCTTCTTGGGCTGAGAAATGTACATCTGCAGGTTAAGAGATTCCTCTTCCCATTCCCATCCCAACCCCACCTCCCTCCCAGAGGGTAGAGTCTAAAGAAGACAGACACAAGGTTGAGGGCAAGGGAGCATCACTATCCTAGGTGAGGAACTGAGTCAGGGAAAGTAGGAATGAACAGTCAACTTCCAGACAGAAACAGAGAGGGACTCGCTGGATCAAAGGGTGCTCTGTTCTTTTCCAGGCAATGCAAAATTGGTATACTTGAGATTTTTTGTTTTCTTTGAAGCCTGCCTTTGGCACAAGCCGGTAGGAAAATATACTTTGGCTTCAACAAAGTTCTTAGTACCCTGCTAATGTATAAGATTACTTATGTGTATTTGAGGATGGTGAAACTGCCTGGAGACAATTGCTCAGGTCTATCTGGGAATTTGATGTTGTGATGTAATGTTTCTATTTAGTTAGTAAATGGATTTGTAGGAATGCTAGATAATATGACATTTCACAGAGGAACCAGTTCTATGTCTTCAGGTATTCATAATATATTCTTGATGCTGCTGAGTGTTTAAAAAATGTGATATAATAGTAACTATTTTAGAAGAATGATTACATTTAGTCTTAGGTATCCCTCCACAATGAAGAGATGCCTGCAGACTTTATAAGGACATTGAAACAAGCAGTGCCAGTATTTATGGATTAGTTCAAACTAACAGTTGATGCTTTCCAACTGAGAAATGTGTAATCCTGTACCACTTAGTGCAAGCATGCAGAGATTGCAGTGGGAGTCAGCTGGGCTTAAAGTAAAATAATTTTTCATCAGAGTTTGGTTTAACTGTTTCATGAATTTGCATGTGAGTTTTATTTAATTTTTAAATTTTAAATAAACTTTGTTCTGAAAGTATTTGCATGTATCTCCCAAGTTCTTGTGCACATCTGAAACTGAATTCTGCTGTTGTTTTTCAATCAGTATCTCTGTCTCTTCCCACCGTGTTACTGTATGGAGTAGGAAAGAGGCAGGAAAAAACCCTGTGCAGCATATAGGTACAGTATGGAGGGGATTTAGTTCAGATCCTCAAGTGTCCTGCACTATTATGCTTGGGATGCATCTGTAGTGCCATGTGCTCTGGTCTGTCTGATGGCTAGTCTGCCAGGAATGAACAATGGTGAGTGAGAAGAGCAAATCAAAACTTTTAATTTCTGAATGCCTGTTTATAGTCATCTGGGAAGTATTTGGCAGTAGAGGGATATAGTATGGGAAATGCAGTACATTGAAGCCATAATTAATATGGCTTTCCCTTTAGAAAAAGAAAACCGTAAACTTTATTCTTTAACAATTCTGAGACTCATCCCTGTGTAGGTGAACCTTTGGCACATGTGACAGAATTGGACAAAGATCAGATCAGAGCAGATTCTAAGCAGACTATAAGAGGAAAATATGAAAGTTGATAGGGGTGGTGATGCAAAATACAAAAACTGTCATCCTCCCACTTGTGAAGGCATAACTTGGGAAAGAGAAAACATTTTATAATGTACTGTGTCAGCTGCAGGAATTTTTGAACTGAAGTAGGTTTTTTTCTCATGTATGAGAAACAAGGTAAGTCATTATATAGTATCTTTGTTTCTGGGTATAAAACACTGTTAAACACATCTTAATGCACAGGACATCAGTGTGAAAAACTGCTGTGATTATGCTGTTCCATACTACAGTCTGTGGTCTGGAGGACTCTACATCGTCATGTTTTCCTACCCACTGGCGGGGGAGCGTGTGGTTTGCCCACGGAGCGTGGCACTGTGTGGTTTGTGCTGTGTCTGAGACAGCAGCCATCCGCCAGCAGAGAGCAGTGCAGCCCGCTACCGGTGTTTGAGGGGCCATAAATGGGAACAAATGTCGGGAACAAAGCAGATGAGATGAGTAAGGAGGAATATGCAGTAAACGTAGAGGCAGAACTGAATGTAAATGTGAGACAGAGAGGATGCACTGAAGGAGGAAAATAATGAAGAACAGAGGCAATGCAAGATGGGCATGGGAAGAGGAAGGGAAACAAGAAAGAACTGGAGAATAGGAAAAATACAGAAAAGGGAAAGAAAAGGATAGAAAATATGCCTGGAGGATGAAAGTAAAAAGCCTTGTAAAGAGATTGTGACATTTTCCTTACCCCCTCAGCCAGAGAGTTGCAGTTCCTGGTGATGGGCACGGAGGAAGGACAGGGACGCAGAAAGTGCTGCTGCTTTTTAGTATCATAGAGTGATATATGTATGTGTTTATCTTTGTTCTGTATTGTCATTTGGATAAATTATCCCTATGTCTCCATACTGATGTTAATCTGTGATTAACAGAGGAGAAAAAAAAATACCATAAGGTGATTTTCAAAATGTTGCTCTTGGAGAGCAGAGCATTGTTTTCCATGTAATTGTTCTTACCAGGGTGCAGGAATTATGCCACAGCTTGTATAGCATTTATTCCATTTTCTCACTTTTTTTTCTGAACTCATCTGGCAGTTTAATTACATTGTACTAAGATGATCAGGTAAATTTCAGATGCAGAGTATGTTATTTCCTACTTCTAATGTCAAAAGTACATCATAATCCAGCATCATGAAATGTGTGAGGCTGTCACTGTGTGTTAGGGAAAGAAGGGAAGGGGAAAGGAGGTTGTCAGCTCTTGCAATGCTTGCAGCATGTCCACAAATCAAGTTTGTTAAGGATTCAGTTAAATGTTGAAAGCAAATGCTTCTTTCTCCTCTTCTTCCAGTAGCATCATCCCAAAGTCCTTGTAAAATATCAGCGTGTTACGTAAAATCTGCAGCTTTCTAATGGTGCTTTTGGGCTTACTGTGACCTTTGAAATCATTACAACACCCACCCCCCAAAAGCCCCCCAACTTTCCTTATTTAATTGCACATAGGAATAGGGAAACAGGAATCCAATTTATTGTTATCCAGGTGGTATTTCCTGTTACTTAGCTTTACTGGTTTGTGTATAGTAATTAGTATGTAGAAAGCTGGAAAGATGCCTGTAATTCCAAAATGAACTCTCTTTCGCTCTCTCCCTCCCACTTGCACTCTCCTTTTAGTACCGCCCCTTCCATGCACCCTTTAGCCAGCAGCAAGACAGCTGTGTTTGATCATAAACCACTTAAACTCCAGACTCACTGGCAGGGGAAACTTTAACGTGAAGTGCTGCATTGGTTTGTCCTAGGGAGGGGAGTTTTCTTCTCTTTTCCCTTCTCCCTCCCTGAACACTGAAGACTGTAGCAGCAGTCTCCTTTTAATTTCTCTGTGAACTTGCCTGAAGCTTATAAAATTTTTCTGAGTACTTTAAGAAGCATTGGGAGATGCTCTTAAACAGAGTTGTGGAAAAGAGCAGCATAAAACAGACAGCAGAGATGAAGCACGCCTTGCAGATGGACTAAGACAGCCCTGGGATCCTGGCAAGCAGTTCCTTCCCTGCATTCTCTGAGCGCTTCACAGTATTAGCAAGTCTCTTGCAGCAGTGGATTGTCTGTGAAATCAAAACCAGTTTGGCTCTTTCAGATCTTGCATCATTAATTTAAACTATCTATGTGGAGTAAAAATGGCTGTCTAGAGCAAAATGTGTAAGACAGAAAAATTTTGGAGAAGAAGGTATTGAATCAGTTGAACAAAGCTTCGAAGCATTAAAATCTGCAGAAATCATCAAGCTCTGAGAAATATAATCATGAATTCTGGAGTTGCTATGAAATATGGAAATGATTCCCCTGCAGAGCTGAGTGAGGTAAGCAGTTTCAGTGCCCTTTTTTATGCTTTAAAAAGAAACGCTCCCCTTTTGGGCTTTCAGTCTGCAAGCAATGCAATTAAAAATTAATAGAATGTGTATCTTGCTATAACTTGCTGTGCCAGTCAGGAAATGACCTGAACTTTTTTGCCGCTTTACTCTGAATAAGTGGTGAAAAGGAAATTATTGTAACCATGTAGAGACATTTTTCCTGATACCCTGCAGCATAGATTGCCTTGCCTCCCAAGCACTATGTTTATACCCAACATTCATCTTTGTAGTAGGTGAAATACGGACATCTCAGTTGAGATAAAGCAGATGGTGACTAATTTAGGAGGGAAGTGGAGTGAGTGGAAGATGGCAAATATTTATTGGTAAGGCAACATTGCCAGAAGTTGTGTTTGCTTCTATTTAGCTAAGGTGATGTGGTTTCTTTAGGTTAGATGAATTAGGTTACTTTCCTAAAAGGAAACCTAAAATTAGGTTACTTTGCCTAAAAGAAAACAAGCTATGGGAAACTTTCTGCTTTTCCATTGGAATCCACAGTAAGCTGTTATTTCTTACAGTTGTGGTTATGTCTGGTTTATGTATAACATGACTCTGTGTGTGTGTTTTTAATAAATTCAAAATTAGAGTCATATCAGATGTTATGCAAATGCTTAATAAATATTTTAGAAGTGGCATATTTTGTCAGTTACTGAAATGTCTTACATATGTCATCCTTACGGGTATAGTGAGAACTGGTAATTTAGTCATGCTATGAAATCTCTAGCATTTGATTAAGGTAATTTTGTAGACAATTGAATCTGCAGTCTGTATTGTCCCAGTTTAAGTGAAATGCTTCTCTTTCCATTTTGCCCATTTCTTTGCTACACCTTTTACTGTAACATATCCTTTGTTTACTTCATATGTTTGGGGTTTTAGCTATATTAGATAGGATATGCTTGGCAAAATGAGAGAGTTAACAATTTCTGTAGTTAATTGTACAGAGAAAGGAGGCACTGAGGTATAGAATGGAAAGTAAATCAGTAAGCTAGTAAGCGGGACAACAGTGAAGAGGGAAACAGAGTAAATTTGCGAGGGTTAGCAAGTGCAGTAGTACACTGCCATGCAAGAGAAACAGTAGGTTTGTGACTGCGCGGTTCTTGTGAAAGACATTTCATGTGTGTTACTCCTTTAAGTACAAAAGAGTTAAATTTCATTAACTCAGTGTTACTTCTTCAAATGATTGCTTAGAAATTGTGTATTGGCAATGCTGCATAAATGGAGTTCATAAACAGTGTAAAAGCCCAGGCTACTTTTGGTAGGAGTCTGCCCACTGTGTTTGTGGCTATGGTTATATTGATCTCTTGCTGATCACTGCTTTCTGTCTCCTCAACATTTAAATTTCAAGACTGCACAGGATAACATAAAACATGGAGTGTCACAAAGATTTGATACTTGGGTTGTTGTTTGGAGCAGGCAGTATTTACTCGTAGTACTTCTACCTTGAAATATTACCTATTCAAGTTTACTGCACACATCCACAAAGTAAGACTTTTATTGACAGAAATACCTTTTTCTCCTGATGTTTTAACATGAGAAATGTTGAAAGAAGTCTTTGTGCACCATACAACATTGGGTTTTTTGTTTGTTCTTTCCAACAAGCTCACTTTATTACTTTGTACTCTGGCGCTACTTAAAGAAATAAGCCCCTTTCTGACTGCAGACGTACCAGGGAAGATCTTGCTCTCCTAACTTGACCCAGCCACCAATCATAATTTCTTTGCTGCTAATCTTCATCTTTGTGAATTGAGCTTCTTGCATGAGCATGCTTTAGCCTGAGTCACTCAAAGGGCTGGGTCAGCTTCAGCACTGGTCTTGGATAAAATACTGTATTTTGAATGAAACATGGAGGCCTTACAAGAACCATCACATTTCACCTCTCACAGGGGATAAGATGTATAAGTACTCTGAGATACAGTTAGTTGCTCCCTTCTGTTCCTTATTCAACCAACTCCCTGCAATTTGTATGTTCATATTAGGCCTTTTGATGTTGGTGACTGTACCATGTTGCCTGCTGTAATTGAAAATAGAAAACCCTGGGTAGATGCTGTATGTACGGTTTGTATATCTGTGTTTCTCACCTGTTTGTCATGCTCTGCCCCTTTTCCTCCCTTCCTGACTATATCTTCTGTATGCTGTGTTTATTTTTGATCAATGGAAGAAAATAGCATTGTGTTCATTTAAACAATGGAAAAATTTAGAACTGGCTACAATAGGAGTTTGATTAAATGACTGCTGTCTTAGAGGTGCAGGTGAAAACACACTATCTCTAGAGTCAGCTCATATTTTCACATTACAGTGGCCTGCTACCAGTTTATATGTCTGAATGGCAAATATGATAACAGACCAAAAAATACTATGATTCGCGTGGTGCACAGTGCGTTTTGATGTAGGTGCCTTGATCTCTTTATCTCAGTACATGGAGCTCTAGGCATGAAAGTGCTGTTATTAAACAAGAAAACTAAAAAGCCCTGAAGATACAGTAGATGTATTCTTGAATGGATGCATTAGACAAAATAGAAAATGAAATTACTGCAACTCATTCCATTTGTATGGAAACTTTCTACTTGAGATTTACATCTCTCTTTGGGAAATGGGCAAAAATTAAGGCATATCTTTTTTTTCAAGACACAGTGTATTGTAGAAACTTGTGTGTGATTACTGTTTGCTATTCCTAAACTCTTGTTCAGGTAAACAGAGATCTTGATAGTCTTTATTTACTCCCCTCACCCCTGTCCAAAAGTCGTGCAGAAAGGAGAAAAAAAATGTGATTTCTATCATAGGTCAGTCAGACTTCTACAGGTCTTATGCTCTGTGGTTCCCTAGCTCAAGGGTTCAAGCTGTTGTTTATTGATACATGTTACTCCATTTCTTCTGCTTTTCTCTCTCTTTAACATTATCTTTCTTCTATTGAAAGAAAGAATGATTAGCCAGTATGCTGTTTGTGTGGTAGATTCAGTGTATTGTGACTGCATAAAGAGGTAGAAGAAGCATTGTTGTGACATAGCAAAGTTTGCTTAATGGTGGTGTTAGATTTGGGGTTTTTTAAATATATGATACTTTATGAGAGGCAATTAAAAAAAAAAAAATCTAGAATTTGCAGATGGCTGTTGCTATACACCATGAGAACATATGACAGCGTTTGGTACCTTTGTCTATAAATAAGTGCCCAACCAAGCTCAGTTCTACTATTATGAAGTGGGCCTTCTACCTGTCAGTATTAGGGCTTAACATGATTCACAGTTTGGTTTCTAAGGCTTGATCAAGGAAGGATGTGATTTTTATGCAATCCATGACACCCAACTTTGGTAAGTGCTCTTTGAATCCTTTCAATTTTTCAGTCATACAATACTGTAAACCTTTAATGTAATCACAAAGCATAGTTTTAAAGCCAACATCATGAATGAAAACATGTATACGTAAACAGTTTGGTACACAGAACCTGCAATTACTGTTTTTCACATAGCTAAAAATGAAACGTTATATCAGAATGTATATTCTTTACACATATTATTAATTCAGTTTTTCTGCAAAAAGAGGTATCATCTAGAAGGAGCTGGATTGTCTAATCTGTATTTTCTTCTTCCAAATTCAAAGACACTCCCTGGCTTTAAGCCCCAGCATTCTGGGGAGGTATCACTGCATACTAGCTTTATTCTTATACACTCCCCTAGCTGTCCACTGTTGAGATGGTGTGGTGAGGTGGGGAATCTGTGGTCTCACCTAGTATACCTATTGGGCTTAATGTGGTCAGCAGTTATGCCAATGCTTAATTCTGTGACAGTTTAAATTAGTAATGCAGGAACATTCAGGAAATGTAAGTACTGGACTTAATGGTCGTCTTCTCAGTTGTATACTTAAGGCTAAATTTTATCCTTGGATTAAGAGCCAAATTATGGTCTCAGATATAATTTTCATTAAAGTGAGTCTTGTGAATTTGCTGATGGTAAGATTGAGCCTAAGAGAATTTGTTGTGGGATAATGGCTGGTATTGTAATATTGCAATACATTCAGCACTTTATATGTAGTTGACTTGTATAATGTGGTTATTGTGCTCTTTTAGCATTTACTGTATAAGTTGATGGTGTATAACTTCTAAAAAGGGTATATTCTTTTCTGCACAGCAAAATTAGAAGATACCATGCTGCTTTAGGTGCATATTGATATCTTCTTCTTCTTTCTGTGTACTTGCAAGTCGGGTGTTTACAATGTGAATGTTGTGGCTTGAAGCATTAGGTACAGCTGTGTGTTGATTAACACCTTACTGGAATAAACCCTTATGGGAATAAACAGATGAGCTATTTGTCTTGGAAAAATGATCAACTTGTTTGTTTGTGTGTTTGTTTTAACAATAGGGTATTTAAAATTTTGCAAAAGGGAAGGGAAGATAGGATTCCAAGTTTATATTTGTGTGGGAAGCAGAATAGTGAGTTTATGAAAGGTTTCACCAAATCTTGTATGTGATGCCAGATGTGAAGAAGTAAAAAGAGAGACAAGTTTGAAAGGCTTAAATGGTGATGACTTTTATAATTTTATGGTAGGACAATACTGCACTTTCTTGTTCCACTGCTGCTATACTTAGAAATTATACTTTGAGGAAAAAATTATGTAGAAAAACAATATAGAAAGAAAAGGCTTGAAGTTGTGTGTATGAAGCCAGTGAGTAAGTCTGAGGGGAGCTGCAGGGTGAGTTGGGTAACCAGCAGAAGAGCAGGATATTGGGCCAAGCCTCACTGGCAAGGGAAAAGTTCAACAGTGGCAATCCCCACCCTGAGGTACTTTTCCATGTGTGTGTCTCTGTTCTTTTAGAACAGGCATCAGCTTGTGCTTGCACTGCATGTATCTGTGATGGAATGGGAACAGGTTTTGCATGCATTCAAGGCTAGGATTAAATCTCAAACACTTGTTTCATCTCCCTGTGTTTGGTCGTCTCATTAAGACAGTCAGTGAGTGAAATGTCACCCTAATACTGCATCTGTTTCCTGAATGTTGCTGGCCCTGCAACAAGCATGGCCATACACTTTCAGTACTGCAGTTTCATCTCTACTACTGGACATGGCCTTGGCCATCAGTGTCAAAGGTGTATGTAACTTGTAATGTAGAAGAGTGTACTGAGTCTTGCCACCAGAGAAGGTATGTTTTCCTCAATCAGAAAATCAGTTTTGGGAAGTGTGACCAATCCTTCGTTAATCCTTTCAAATATTGCAGCCTTGAAGTAGAACAGAGTGGGATGTGGTTATCAAATACTAATGGAATATTTTTAAATTATTTTAAACTTGAAAAAAAATGTGTAACTGATTTCTTCAGTAACACTAGACGAACGAAAAAGGTCAGCAGTGTTTTTGAACTGTGAAACTCTTAGAAAAGTGAGCACAGAAACCAAGTATGCTTAGATCAAACTAACTTAAGGAAAAACTTGCTTAAGTGGATTCTAGTGGAGATCTGGATAAAACTTTCATCTGGTGGTATAAATAACCTCTGTAGCCTTACAAGAGTGTTTTCAGCTTTATTGCTTCAGAGATGCTGAGGTAGCATTTGCATGTCTTCTTTGGGTGAACTCTCTCTCCTGGTTCAGAAGGGCTTTGTGAAGTACTAGTCAGACTTGCAGACCTGACATTTTTCGATACTGTTGTCTTGAGGCAGTAAATGCAAAATATAATTACATAATTTAATTTAATACAGAGTTAACTGTATGTCTCAGTAACACTGATGTATCTATCATAATTTAAAGAAAATATTTCAGCAGGAAATTTTAATGGACATGCTCCTGAATAGTGACTGTCAAGTCTGAATGCAGCTTTTAGATTGGATACACTTCTGATGTATTTCATAGATCTACTACAGATTGTTTATGTCTTTGAAAAATATAATTTTGTTTTATATTTTATTTTGAAATCTTATGTTAAATTATATAGACAGATTTGCTGGTATGTTATCAATGAGCTGTATTACTGATCTTAGGAACATGGGTTATCACATGAATGTGAATCCATAGTCAAGCTGAGGGGGCTCTGGCATGATCAACATACATAATTTACAGTGTGACTGCATGGTATTTCCAGTGTAAAAAATGCAGTGACTTCAAAGAAATTTTTTTTCTGGATTTGCGTGAGCTGCTTATCAGGCACAGAGTGAGTTCCAGGCTTGGATGTTATTAAATTGAATCACTATGAAAAGATTAGTCAAAATGTCCAGACACTGTCAGCACAGATCATGCTTTTCTGCAGCCTTCTCATGAAAAAAAGACAAAGATTATGTCACTTACCTGCATGATATTTTAATATTCCTTGCTCCTTTTTAGAAGCAATCATGTTTGGAAAATGCCTTAAGGGCTGAAAAATCAGTTAAGACAAATGTATGCTGTGAAACTAACATTAACAATGTATTGGATCCTCTAAATGCTTTAAGAGACTTACTGTTTTTATTCTTAGATAAAAAAGACAAAGTTCATTCCTGGAAGATTTTTGTAGATAAAGATCATCATCCTTTCCATCTTCACTTTCCAACCTGAGTTGGAAAAGAAAACTGTATTTTTGTCCTTGGTTAGGCTTGGACATACCAAGACCTGTCTCTGTGTGGGAACAAGTGCAAAATTCTCCTTTCAGAAGGTATTTCTGTGTGTTCCTCTGCCATCTGTGGATTTGTAGTCTGTAAAAGAACACATAAACTAAAGCTTCTGAAAGAATCCATAGATTGCAGAATTAATGTTTTCAAAGGCATAAAGTGTCTATGCTGTGTGAAGAGGGGACACAGAGAGAGGCATTGTAATGGGATTGGACAGCTATGATAGGGTAAAACAAGGTGGTTTTGTTTTGGAGCTCTGAGTAGTTTGATATATGATTGAAAAGGAAAGGTATTCTTGTTGCCTCTGGTGGTTTTCCTGGTTTAAGTTTTATTGTCTTTATGACATTGTGTACTATTTCTAGATGCAGGTTTTACTTGTGCTGGGAGTTTTTGCTTCCTAAATAGCATGGGAAAGCCTATTTGAGCTTTTCTATTACATGTAGTTGTAATATACTGACTTATATACTCTGTAGGAAAATGTGATGATCTCTGAATTCGAAGATTCTCAGTAATGGAAGGACAGAGGTTTATTGTGGGGATTTTCTGCAGGGATGATGTCTATTTTCTGAAGATTTAGAATTCTATATCTTAATAAACAGAAATACTCATTAAAATTCTGGAAATTGGCTTACATTTTCCAACTCTGTTGTTGGAATTATACATGAAATTTTTTCAGTCCTGCCAAATTTAAAGAAATACAGAAAGATGTATTTTTTTCAGTATGCTTAGATATAGCCCAACTATGTATAAATTTTTGTTCTAGATTGTAAAGTTGACTATTGTCTTTTTTTTTGCAAGTGAAAGCTTCTGAAAGCATGTTGTTAGTGTCTAAAATTCTAGAGAAAAAATATAAGTTGGGTTTATTTTTCTTTAGTTTTTCAGTGTTGCTATTTGTGATGACTTTTTTTTTTTTCTAGGTAAGACATCAAACTAGCATCTTGGTTGAAGAGGGGCTTTGGTAGTAGAATAGAGATGACACCAGAGCTGTTTGGGACTTGGGCTGTGTCTTCTTGTGTTGACCCCGAGTAAATCGCCCTACTTCTCTGTGCATATGTTTTCTTTGTCTTGCCTGCCTTCACTGTAACTCTCCTAAACTAAGGATTGTTTCTTATTGTTAGTATGGTGAGTGGTGGGACTGCTGGTCGTTACTTGAATGTGCGTAATTAATAATGATTTGAGTAGCTTAAAAATCCCAGATACTCATAATGTAAAGTCATATATCGGCAGAGTTATAATAGAATTCAGAATCTGGCATTACAGATCCGTTATGTGAGCTGAAAGCAATCATGGTAACAGGTAACAGTTTCCACAGTGGAATTAAGCCATCCCCAGTCTACTTGTCGATTTCATGGTCTGGAATTCTCTTTGGAGTCTGCTCTGTGCTGCTGAACTGCTGCCTTGATATGCACATTGGAAAAGCTACTTCTCAGGACAAGCCTATATTAGACAAAATATTTTAAAACAATATGTATGTAAATATTTAGCTTTAGGAGATGAACCTGAAATTGAAGCAGAAAAGCTTGTGATGTTTAAATTTGTGGTTTTAAACATGACTTAACTTTGTTCATATATTTCTTCCAGCAATATCTAGATGTCTCTGTTTTAAATCTTTCTAAATGCAGATAAAAATGTGATCAGTGTGCAGTGACTGAAGAATTATTGGCATTACTTACTATCATAAGAGCTTCTTACTTTGAGTATGTCGTTGCTTGTTTGTGCTTGTGTTGTTCCACTTTCAGCTAAATGAGAAGGTGTTGTAAGGAACAGTTAATTAATGGCTGCTACCGTAATAATAAACACCGGGTTTGTTATTGAAGTATAGAACATTGAACAAAGTAAGGTGGAAATACTTTTCTCATGTTAAAATACTAGGTTTGTCTTTGGGTGTTAAATATGTATAATCATTAAGGAACTTACAAAATTTTGGTTATCTTTGCTTTTATAATAAAGCTTTTTTAAAATGTGTATTGTAATGCAATTACAAAGTTAATATTTGTAGGTGGAACTGATACTAACATCTATTAATGTTGCTTCCTAATGTAAACTCAGGTTGCATTCTGCCTTTGCAAGACTTTGAGTATTGAAATTGTGGTCTTTCATAAGATTAATTTCTTGGGAAAATTGTCGGATTATATTTATTTCCACAAATTAAACTAGTGAAACAGACAAAGCTTCCTCATGTTAAAGGTGTAAGAACATCTAGTGATTCTTTCTGCTGCCATGCAGGTTTGCAGCAGAAATTGGAATTTGCCACAATATTAGCATTTATGTGATTTTTCTTTCAACTGATCTTGGGAAGGAAGCAAAAATGTTTGAAAGTGCTTAGTACAAGATTTGTCTAGATCGCTGCAGCTAAATCTTCCACAGAAAAGATTTCAATAAATTTGCTTTATGTCAGAGATTAATAGAAGTCTTCCACAGTTGTTCCCTGGGTTTTTATATTAGGCTATAGTCACAGTGACCAGGTGTAAAGGTGTCTGCTTTTTTCTGGCTCCAGATAATTCCCACTCTTAGCTATGCAGTCCAGCCTTGTCAGTTTCTGAAGATCATGCTTTTTGACTGAAAGTTGTAAAGGACAAGAGCTGAACTTGGAAATCAGGAAAAGGCACAAGGGAGAGTAGACTCTGGCTGTCAGGTACAAAGAAGGCTGGAAGGTGGGCTGTCAAGAGAAACCAGGACTTGAAATAAGGAGATGGCATAAAAGGAGAGGGTAGCAGAGGTCACTGGCAGTAGGAAGCTGGGTATGCTACAAGATGTCTGTGCTGGGAGATGAGAATGGGGACCTGTGTGTTTGGGGAAAAAGGGCTGAGAAAGGTGTAGGTGAGACCTGGCTGTAGGCCATGCAACAAAGAGTTGGGGATAGAGGAGAATGGAAGAGAAATCCAGAGAGGAGAGACTAGACCTGAATATATGTGGATATAGGAAATACATGCAAGCTTCCCATCTGTGCAGAGGAAAAGCAACGTGCAGTTGTTGTATCCATTTTAATACATTAGTGCAAATGTTTTGAATTATATTTATATTAACATTGTAAATCCAGCACATGTTGGGTTTTGAATTATGATAATGCTTCTTTTTTAATAAAACCTGGTTGATCATAATAGTGATTGCGTGCTAAATTTTGTAAATTACCATCACTAACCTTTGTAGAATTTTGGAAATGCTTCAGCAGGTGCTTGCTGGATTTTATTGCAGATTACCAGGATATCACTAGAATGTAATACATCACAAAGTAGAAATTTGAATCAGGCTTATGGAAAATGGCCATCTGCTGATAACTGAAATGAGATACTGTTTTAAAAATGGGCTATTTATTAATTTTAAAATGTAAGGATATTTCAGTGTTTTCTAGAATCATAACAGCACCTCTGGTTTCTGATCTGCCAGAGAAACTTTTTGAAACATTTCCAAAAGACCTAAATTATTTGGTTGCAGTGACGGAATTCTAACTGTCAGCACAGAACTATGATACATGGTTGTCATGACAGAGAAATTTAAGAACATTACTGTGCTATGTTACTAAGTCCAAAATTCAGTCATTGACAACTCAGTGCCCCTCTGAACCATGTTTACGGAGGTTTGGACGGAGCTGGTGTTACCACAAAGCAGCACAGGTGTGTATCTTGCAGTCAGTCTATCCTTTGCAGAATGTAAGCCCAAATGTTATCATTTGCCTGCAAAGCCATTATGTTATCTGACCTTCATCTACAAGAGCTTGAGAGAACCCTACCCCAGACTGTTCTCATTTGCTATTAAGAGTTATCCTTCAGAGTGCTGAATTAATCTAGTTTGATAATTTTCTGTACTTTACATCCTATCTAAATTGCACAGGTTGCTTAAACTGTTGCCAGGTATTAAGTAACAGAATCTAGCTTGTTGTTAACTGTAGTTGGGGATATTACCATTCTTCAAGTCAGCTATAGCATGTCAGCTATACCATTCTTTCTTGGACTGCCCGGGCTAGTGTGCTTGAGATGGGTTTTGCACCACATACAGAAAACAGTGGTTATTGTCGTCTGCAGAAAAGACCAGGTACCCACTAAAGAATGGTGTGCTGAGGACCATCCTTTGCTGTCACTAAATCTGCATGAGGTAAATTCATTTTTCTGCCCCTTCATCTCTTTTCCCCTGTTGCTTGCATGGACTAGTACAGCATAATTTTTGCAAGTTACTGATCCTGCTATTGTCTGATTTACTGACTTAGGTTGTTCTTTTTATTTAAACTAATTTGCACATGTACTTAGTTCTGTGTATTTAAATTCATAATGGTCTACCTGTTCATCAGCTTGTTCTTTATATATGGTAATCTGATTCCCATAGGAACAAATTATTCTCTCATGATGCTTGATATACTAGAAGTCAGTGTTCCGATACATATAATTAACCTGGTGGAAGGTCTGGCCCATGCTAACAAAGCATGCAGTTTATTTCAATGAAATCACTAAATAAATTAAATATTTGAGGGAATATTTATCTCTGCCTGTAGCATGATGTGTTAGTTAACTGCTGTGGACTACACCAGTATTATAGCAATATTGAGGTAACTGTTTTACATGAAGGAAAAGGAATATTACAGTATTTCTAATGATGCTTTTCTTCTGTCTTATGAGATGCTGGTTTTAAGAATGGATATAGTCTCTTTATTTCTTCTTCTCGTTGATGGATATTTTCCCTGTGGTGCAAAGAAGAAAAAAAGTGTATTGATTCATAATAGTCAAGCCATGATGGCATGGAGATCTTTATTAATATAGTTACTCTGTGAGAGATCTCTGAAAAACACAGAACTTTTTTTTCATGCTTTTTCAAACATACAGATTCTGTCTTGCATCCTGCAGGGTTGAACACCTGTGAACACAATTACCTTTCTTTGTGAAACTTCATGAAGTTGAATTTCAATACCTACCCCTTCTGCAGTGGAAATAAATATGCTAATTGCTTTTAATGAAAGGAAGTCTTCTTCCTTTCAGTGGGGATTTCTTTAACTTCCTACATTTCTGTATTGTGTGTTATGCTGAATTTCTTTTTATGTCTTATTTAAACAGTTTTAAATTTATGCCAGTGAGGTATAGGTAAGTGTCGTATCTCATTCAGATTGTAACACAATATTCTCAGTAATGAGATTTCAGTTTCTGTTATAGAATCACGGAATGGTTGAGGCTGGCAGAGACCTCTGAAAGTCATCTGGTCCAACCCCCATGCTCAGGCAGGGGTCACTTAGAGCCAGTTGCAAAAGACTATGTCCAGACGGTTTTTGCTTATCTCCAAGGAAGGAGACTCCACCACCTGTGCCAGTGCTTGGTCACCCTTACAGGGGAAGTGTGTTTCCTGATGTTCAGAGGGAACCTCCTGTGTTTCAGTGTGTGCCCATTGCCTCTGGTCCTGTCACCAGTCACCACTCACATTGATGAGATCTCCCTGAGCCTTCTCCTCTCCAGGATGAACAGTCCCAGCTCTCTCAGCCTTTCCTCATGTGAGAGGTTTTCTGGTCCCTTCATTATCTTGGTGGCCCTTTGTGGGACTCTGTCCATTGTGCCCATGTCTGTCTTGTACTGGGTAGCCCCGAACTGGACACTCCAGGTGTGGCCTCATCAGTGCTGAGTAGAATGAAAGGATCATGTCTCTTCAACCTTTTGGCAATACTTTGTCTATTGCAGCCCAGGATACCTTTGGCCTTCTTTGCAGCAAAAGCATGTTGCTGGCTCATGTTCAACTTGGTGTCCTCTAGGACCCCCAGGACCTTTTCTGGAAAACTGTTTTCCAGCTATGTGGCCCCCAGCATGTACAGATACCTGGAGCTGTTCCTCCCCAGATGTTGGACTTTGCATTTCTTCTTGTTGAAGTTCATAAGGTTCCTGTTGGCTCGTTTTTCCAGACTGTCCAGGTCCCTCTGGTTGGCAGCATGACCCTGTGATGTATCAGCCCCTCCTCCCAGTTTGGTGTCATTGCAAACTTGCTGAGGGTGCACTCTGCCCCCGTCATCCAAATTATTAATGAAGGTATGAAACAGTATTGGACCCAGTAATGACCCATGAGGTAACTGCTAGTTACTGTCCTTGAACCAGACTTTGTTTTACTGATAACCACTCTCTGGGCCTGGCCATTCAGCTGGTTTTCAGTCCACCTCGCTGTTTGCTCATCCAGCCCACACATCAGCAGCTTCTCTAGGAGGATCTCATGAGTGACACTGTCAGAGGCATTCCTGAAATCCAGGTATACAATATCCACTTCCATCCTCTCATCTAGCCTGCCACTCTTGGTGATCACTGCCTGCTGATCATGTTGGTCAGGTGTGACTTGCTCTTGCTGAAGTCATGCTGACAACTACTGATGATTTTCTTGTCCTTTATGTGCCTGGAAATTATTCCAAGGAGTAGCTGCTCCATTACTTGCCAGGGATCGAGGTGAAGCTGGAAGCCCATAGTTCCTCAGGTGCTTCTTCTTGCCCTTCTTGAATATAGGAGAGACATCTTATTTCCTTCAGTCTTTGGGCACTCTTCCTAGTCACCATGATCTATTAAAGATTATCAAGAGTGACCTTGCAATTACATGTGCCAACTCTCTCAGCACTTGTGGGTGCATCCCATAAGGGTTAACACATCCAGTTTGTTTAAATCTTCTCTGACCTGATCCTCTTCCACTGAGGGTACATCTTCCTTGATGCAGCATTTCTCCCTAGTGTCTAGGACCTGATATTCCTGAAGGTCAGTCTTGCTAGTAAAGACTGAGATGAAAAAGGCATTCAGTACCTCAGCATTCAACCTCATTCAGCAGTGGGCCCTGGCCTTCCTTTTGTCACCTCTCTACTTACAGAAGCCCTTCTTCTTGCCTCTGACATTCCTGGCCAGATTCAATTCCATTTGAGCTTTGGCTTTCTTAATCTCGTTCCTGCATGCTCATACAATGCCTCTGGATTCCACCCACTTTACCTGTCCTTGCTTCCACCTTCTGTATGCTTCTTTTTTGTGTTTGAGTTTTTCTAGGAGCTTCTTATTCATTCATGCAGGCCTCCTGGCATTTTTGTCTGGTTTCCTACTTGCTGGGATGGACTTCTCTTGAGTTTGGAAGAGGTGATTGTTGAATATTAGTGAGCTTTCTTGGGCCCCTTTATCTCCAGTACCTTATCCCATGGGACTTTTCCAAGGAGATGTTTGAGCAAGGCAAACTGTGCTCTCCTGAAATCTAGAGTTGAGATCTTGATTTTGTCCTCCTCTGTCCTCAAAGGATCCTGAACTCCACCATCTTGTCATCATCAAAGTGATCAAATATTTCTGTAAGTGCATGAACTATTGTGTCTTTGAAGATGATAGGAACATAGCATATAGTGGAACCAAAAAGGAAAAAACCCAATTATTTTAAAAAAGCACTAGGGAACTTTCTGTGAATAAACAAAATATTCACTTGCAAGAACATTGAGTAAGTTAACTTCAGAAACTTCTCTGTCTTGGAGTGGCAAGGGAGAGTAGTATCCCACCATGATTAATTTCTTAAAAGAAATATACATCAGAAATTGTTTATTTAAATGTTTAATTTCATTCTGCAGGACGATATGATTAGGATCTAGTAGATTTTGCATGGTTCTGCTTTAAAAAAATCAATAAAAATAAATGGCAAACTTCTAAAAAGGATGGCCTATAATGCTTTTAAAAAAAGAGGAAAACCTTTCCACTATTCCTCTTTGTGCCCTTGCTGCTAATTTTTAGAATAAATTACAGTGGCTTTTCATGGAAGAAGTTTTCCTTCCAAAAGAACAAAAGGAGAATTTTGCAGTTTTAGTTCTTACCAGATGTTGACATTATGTATGTTCTATCACATGTATTGATGCCTTCATAAGGGTCTGAAAAAGCAGTACAATAGAAATCACAGTAGGAAAGTTTAAATTTAGATTTTGTTTTTGAAATGCAGTAATGTGGGAGTTTCTAGTGATAATGCATTTGCCTGTTAATCCAGAATCCATCTCAGTTTGTTCACCTAAATCAGCTTTGAAATTAAGCTTCCATTTCAAAGCCATAGTCTTAGTAAATTCAGTCAGAAAAATTTGAATTCCTGATGTGAATATAGGTGTCCTAGTTTAGTACTGCATGATACCAAGTACACTGGAGATGACAGATCCATCTGGCCTATGTATGTACTTTCATGTACTTTCAGCAACCAATGCAACACCATTTCTGAGAAACGGGAAATTCTACAGTCATCAAAATCCATAGATACTCTGGTTAATTCACAGTTTATAAGCACAACTTCTAATGAATTAAAGTTAAAAATCAGTAATCCCTTTCTCCTTCCCCGTGGAATTGCCTGTCTCTTTAACACCACTGTTCTGTCACAGCTACACAAATACTCACTTTGGTACTTGGCACAGTCAAGGTGGAAGTACTCTACAGTGTGGGAAAAACAGAGAACAGGAATTAGCATCCATTGGGAGAGGGGGGAGGAGGAAATGGGAAGTTGGCTAGAGGAAATGAACTTCAAACTTACCATAAGAAGTTAAGTGAGTTTCTAATTTGTGAACATTTTCCATTACTGCTGATTCGTGACTTCAGAGGGGTTTCAGGGCATCATTCTGACAACTGAATTAGTGTTCATTTTATAAATCTAACAGCAGAGATTTTTTTTTCCCTACCTCTTGACTGTTTAAACTCAATCTGTGCTCTTATATTCATGTAGTCTCTTTCTTCTTCATGTGTCATCACCAGAGCTTAATGGCTTTTAGTGTGAAAAAAATTGCAAACAGACAAACGAGCAATATTTAAGTTGCTAAAGAACAACACAGTATCTATAGAAAAACATGCTATATATATCAGAAGTTATGATACTGTAAAATATTTAAATTTTTAAAAATATTCCCTAGTTATAAGAAATGATATAAAGACATAAGAGGACACTCAGGAATTCTAGAGCTATTTTTGAAGGGGTTTTTAAGCTATTTTGTACGATCTGTGGATTTCCCCTTCCTTTCTTCTACAGCTGAAAATACATGTTCAAAACCAGGTTTGCCACTGGGTTACTAAGAAATTAATTAACTTAAGTGATCTTTTGGAGTCAATGAAGTAATTCACAGTCCAAATATAGATCTGTATTTCCGTATTTTCTAGATTCCCCATCTAGATTCTAGATTTCCCATCCAGCTGGACTATGTCTAAAGCTGAACTTTTTATTTGGCTGAATGGGAATTGTGAACAGTTGGTAACCTTAAATTATCTGTCATCTGACTTATCCTGTGACTGTTAAAGGACCAAGTTGCCAAGATTTAGTGGGTATTATTTAGGCCAAAGTGTAATACCCTGTCTTTTGTACAGAAAAAAAAAAAAATAGAACAACTGATAGAGTAAGCTTTGTGTTAAATTTGAAATGCCAATAATATACAATACCATCACAATGACAGTGATGCTTTGTACTTCATAATGCATTTCATTTGAGGAGCTGAAATAAACTGAACACCATTACTGATGCAATTCTGTCATTGTATGTGAGAACTTACATTCAGTTTGTTAATTATGTTACATGCTTTATCAGAAATCTTTTTAGTCAAACTGATAACTCACTTCCAGTTGCCTGACTTGGTCTTCCAGAGAGGAATGTGTCTTATTGGGGCACGGTTATGAAATTACACTTAGAAAACATTTTATAGAAAAGGTTTTTAGTGGATTTTAATGATAGGCTGAGTAGGGACAGTTTTCTTCTCAAGAATGACAGTGTTGCAGCATTTAAGCAGATTTTATGGCATTGCTTGAAGAGATATTGTGATTTAGTAATATTGAGAGAACAGATTAAAAAAAAGGTGACCATGACACATAGGGTTTTTAGACCATGCATCTCCTATTTCTATATTTAAAGATACATTGTTAGCAAAACTGTTGGCTGTCCTTTTTCTCCTAGCTCATAATAGTTGTATTTAGAGCCCGGAGGTTCAGTCAGCAGATGTTTATAGAATTTTATAGTTTGCCCCTGGGTAGGCTTTTCTGCCTCTCGGTTTTCTGTGTCCACAGTTCAATCACTTCTTTCTTAGAACTTTACTAAATGCCATGTGTGTTCTCAGCTTTCATTTGCCCTTTCTTTCAGCCCTCTTGCAGTTCTTAATTTATTGATGCTGCCTTTGATTTCTTTGCTTTTTACATATGCCTGTCTCCCTTTTCTCTCTCTCTCTGTATTTATGTTACAGTCCAAGATTGCGCACAGTCCTCTGGAGGTCTCACGGCCTTCAGTAAAGGAAGAAGGAAACCTGCCTCTTCAAGTGTTGACTGTATGATACTGCATCTGCTTGGAGAAAAGGGCTGATTCTGTTGGCACAATGCCATGTTTCTGCCCTGTGATTAATTAGCATGATATTGTGGCAAATGAATAGTCATAATTAAACCAGTGCAATAACTAAATACAATGAGCAGTATTGTGAAGGCTAGCACAGACATGTGCAGGGTGATCCTAGGTAGTGCTAGTCTGACCATAATGCAGTGCTGTGCTTTGACAAAAAACCACTCCTAGTTGTGTACCCATAGATTCAGAGTTCCTGAGGATTAAACACTACTTAAAATCCTAATGATAAAAAGTAAGATTTCTGGAGAAAGTTAAGTGTTAAGTGTTTTGCCTTAAGAGTTGCTTTTTTGCTGCAGAGTACTCTGAAAAGTCAAGCTTCCTTGGCAGATTTTGACATTGTGAGGAGTGATTTTCTTGGAGAACTCACAACTGCTGATGGCCAGGTTGAGTTGAAATTCCAGTGTGTCAGGTTACTGTTTTGCAAATAGCTGTTTCTTTAGATATTATGTTGGATTACTACTCTGCTGACCATAAGTGATAATAGATCATAAGAGTATACCTTACCTTTTCCCTGTGAGCCCTCCTACAACCTCCTGAAATATCCTCCTCTTCAGTAACTTTTTCTTGCTGTAGCTTTTGAGAACTCTCAGAATGTAGTTAGTCCTGGTGATTCTGAGTTAGACTCCCAACAGGAATTTGCAAATGTCATCTCTGTTGTAGTTCCTTAGCCCCAGTGCCACTACTGTTTCTTCTCCTTGCCTACAGCCAGAGTTTTATGGCAGCTTAAAAAGAGAAAACAAAGTATTTTAAGCAGATAAGGAAACATAACTGAATGTTTTGGTGTTACTCTACCAAATGCTCTTGTTTCCCTATAAAACAATAAATGGCTTTGAAGCTTAATTTAGTTCTGTTAAATCTAGTGGTCTACTAACTTCTCTTTTGGCCTTCTAATAGAAATTGTGAAAAACAATTGATCTAGAAAACTGAGACCTTTGTGACCAGAGTGAAGTCATGGACATTTTAGCATTACTGCACTCAACAGTGGTACTAACACAAGTGTTTTGCTTCAGTGCTGTTGCATTTCATGCATAAAATTTTATATGCAGAAAGATAAAGACCATGCAACATCCTAATTAGCAAATCCAATAAGTGGTACACTATGGTTATGCGCCAAGTACATCGATTATGATGATGAAGTCATTGCAATATAATAATGTAGTTCATCAAGATAAATCAAAATCTTCCTCATTAGTAAAAATTTGTATAAGCCACACAAAAACATTGCTTGTCATTGGGCTGAAATAAAAAGAACATAGAAGTAAAAAGAGAATGCAAAGGACAGAGACCACAGTTCTTTCATAGGTCTTGTTCCAAGAAATATTTTTTGCAAGCCTAGTGACATGTTCAAATTTTAATCGAACATATCCATTTATAATTTGGCAAACATAAAAATAATACCTTTTTTTTTTTCACTTTTTTTGGTGACTGTTTTTATCAAAGTACTTCAAAAAGTGAAGTCCTAAAGCACCTGAAAACTGCAGTTTCTATAGTACTTCTGAGAGGGTTCTGTTTGGCTTAGTAGATAGAATACTTCTAAGACTGGGTGACATGAAAAAAGTAATTAATTGATGTTGTTGCTTGATCAGTAGTTGCTTGCAAAAAATACTGATTAATAGTAGACTAATAAAGACCACATGATTTTATGTTAGTTGAGGATTTACAATCATTTTTCCATGGAACAATTTTATCTTTATTTCTCACTTTCATTTGAATTCTTAAGCTTTTCCTGGATTTATATTGCTATATTTGAAAGGGAAGTTATTTCCTGTATATCAGAACCTTACTCTTAAACCATTTTTTTGTTTTCTTTTTTTTTTTTTTTAAACCAAACAAGGCAGTGCTAATATTAGCATTTTTAAGCTGTCATACTAACGTAACGTACAAAGTAAGTGCTCAGAGCCACCAGGACAATAGGGCTCACAGTGTTCTCTGGTTTACTGGTAAATACCATGCACTTACAAAGCTGTCATTGCAGCTAAGAACCCTAACAGGCAATGACTGGATTTTAGTATTGCACTGCACATTCAGTTGGGTCCTAGACTGCAGTTCAGCTACACTGTAAATTTAACTTCAAAATATTGTTGTTCAAAATATTTTTACGTATTTTTTACCAGCACGTTTCATACCAGATCAGGTAATGCCTGAACTACCTTACTTTTATGCCTGTTTATATGTTGTCTGTGCTCCAGTAGTCAGTATAAAGGTACAAGCTGGTATAAATACTGTTATCATTCCTTCTGGATTGTTCATTGGAAATACAGACATGTGAGTTCACCCGATCCAGATGGAATTTGTTCTACTAGGGGTCTGGTGGTGTTGAGGTACGGGTTTAATAATTGTGGTACCACAGTCTAAGCAGTATCTTCCAGACATCCATGAAATACAGTGATAGGGAGGGGTATAGAGATGCTTGAGCTCTGTAATATGCTTCCAGCACTGCATTGATCTAAGGGCAAAGTATGGAAGGAGATGAAACTCGGAGTAGAAGGAGCTTTTCCTACAGATAATCTGAAAAAGTTTTGCTATTTTTTTACAGAAGACTGAAGGATAGAGCTAGATGCTGAAAGCAAGCTTCAGAGAGGAGTAATAATAAATGACAGTAATTTTTTTTAGATATTGGGAGTCAATGTGGGTTTTTTAACATAGTAAAACATTAAAAAAACCTAACATTTGAGGAAATAACTAATCTTGCAAATATATATGCAAAGATATTTACTGAGGTAGGCTGACATATGTTCTTAATGAGGTTTTATATGAAAACTGAAGTCGTGAAATTAATTCCTATTTTTAATAAAAAGCTCAGTGCAGATTTTAGTACAGCATTTGCCAGGTGTTATGTGGCTGAATGAGAACCGGACTAGTGTCATGTGATTCTATTGAAAAATTTTTACAAGTGTTGGGAAATACAGTACAGGGGTTTTTTAACTGTTCCAGAAAATAGATGCTTATAATTTGGAAAAAAATATCATTTAAATGTGGTCCCATTTCCCACTTCATTAATGCTTGTGAACTGATTGGGCAATGAGTGGATTCCATACACAAAGAAAAAAATACTTTAAATTCCTTCAGGAAAAGGCAAGCCAGTATATTGAAGCTGAACACAGGTAAAAGAGAAAAGTGATTTATTTTTGGGTACCAAATAAAAAGTATATGATCTATTACAAAGATTTATGCTGGGGTGGCTGCAGGATGTGAGCAACAACACATGAGAATTTAATATTCTTGAGCCTTCTAAAGCTGCAATCCAGTCAACTGGTTTTTGTGACATATAGCTGTCTTTAAGCCCAGAAGGCAATTAAGCACCATGCAGCCGTTCACTCACCCCTTTCCCCCCAGCGCTGGGAAGGAGAAAATGAATCAAAAGCCTCAGGAATGGGGATAAGGACAGGGAGGCGGTCACTCACCCATTATGGTCACAGGCAAAACACGAGCTCATTTTCCTATAAAACACCTCCCACCACCCCTCCCTTCTTCCCCGGGCTCAGTTTTGTTCTCAATATCTCTACCTCCTTCTCCAGCAGCACAGAGGCAGGGGATGTGGGTGCAGTCAGCCCTGCCGCTTCTTCCTCCAAGGTGTGTGGGGGAAACACTCCTCTGTGTTTCCTCCACGAACTCTCTCTGCTGTGACTCCTCCCCACGGGATGCATGCTTCTCGAGATGCTCCAGTGCGGGTCACCTCCACGTGTTGCATCCTCCCAGAGCTGAACTACAACAGTGGGCGCTGCTCCTTCCCACAGAGCCCCGGGGGTCCTCCACAGGCTGCAGGTGAATCTCTGCTCCTCGGGTGGCCTCCATGGGTGGCAGGGGGCAGGCCTGTCATCTCACCACGGGGTATAGGGGAGGTCTCTGCTCAGGTGCACCTCCCCCCCCTTCCTCCTCCTTCCTTCCACTGACCTCGGTGTTCCCATAGGTGTCCTCATAACTTGTCTTCAAAGTCCTTCCTCCCACTCTCAGGTTCCCCTTCTTCAGTATGTTATCGCAGAGGCATAGCTAATTGCCCTGGCCTGGATGCAAAGACAGGTCTGACTTGGAGGCAGAGGAGCTTTGAGAAGCCTCTCATAGGGGCCACCCCTGTAATCCCGTCCCCCACTACCAAAAGCCTCACCACACAAACCCAGTACAATAGCTTTCAAGAATTACAGCAGGATTATTTAGACCTTTTTTAATGTGTAGATTCTTGGTATGAATTCCAGTCGAGGTGGAGCAGAAAGCCATTAGAGACAGCAGATACTCCAAACGGCTAACTGTTTTAAAAGGAAGAGTAGTAAGTGCATATAGTGCATTTGTCCCAGGGCAAGGGGAGACTTGGTGATCCCTCCCTTCCCATGCTTAATTTTAATCAGAAGAAATTACTCTAATTTGTGTCTGTTTATCTACCTTTACAGGGTTGTTCTGAGCATTAGTTATCATTTGTACAGTGTTTTTAGAACACAAAAGACTGTGTATCTACAATACATTACTTACACCTTTAAAATATCACTTGTATTGGAAAAAAGATGGCTGGTTTTTATTTAAATTAGAAGAAGGTCCTCTGTAGGAAAACTGTTTGCTGATGGAAAGAACCAGTAATTGTTTGGAATTAAAAAAAAAAAAAAAAAAATTATTTGCAGAATCATGTCTTGGGAAATTATTTGCAGAATCATGTCTTGGGAAATGAGGATTTCATTTTTATATTCTTTGCACAATTGATTTGAACCTTGAGTCTCGCCATTTGTTTCTCATAAACTGTTGGTTAGTAATATTCTAGCTTTGTCCTCACCTTGTTGTAGTCTCAATAGACTGCTGTACTACCTTTTTTTGGCACTTGAAATATTTTATTTTAGGGCTTGATCTGCCTCTCTAAAATATTTCTTCACCTGGCTCCTCCCACCTCATGTTTTGAATATGTGAGAAATCCAGATTTTTTGAGCAATGCCATTTACTTTTTCTGTTGCTGTTGTACTGATATGTTTTCCTTTGTTAACAGTGTGATATTAAATACAGGGTTTTTGCATGTTTTTCTTCATGCTTTCCTGTTCCTTTGAGCCCTGCTTTCTCTAGAAGCATTCCAGAGAAGAGGATGTTGTTATTACCCCAAAGGATTTCTTGATTTAGATATATATAATTTAAAATCTGATGATCTCAGGGTATGTTTATGTCAAAATACTTGTCTTTGTTAGACTGAGTGCACTGGAGAACATGTCTGAGAAGCATGTCTGAAGTCTTACAGCCACCATGATTAGTTTTTGGTCCTTTTTCATTTGACCTACTAATTGAATATGCTGTTTTACTGTGGTAGTAGTGCTAATCTAAAAGCTATTACTTGGGCAGCTGTCTGAAGGGTTCTGGTATTTTAAAAACCTTCTCTGCTATGAATCATAGAGCAGACTTGGCTGTTACTGAAAATCCAGACTGCCCAGTGTTCCAAAGAAATGTTCTGTCTGGCATCTGCTGAACAGGACATAACTATCAACAAAGCAAGAGACATAGCAGTAATTAGACCAGTCCTTATCTCTGCTCAGATATGTAGCTTACAATAAAGGATATGGGAAATAAATGTACTCAAATTAATGCATCAGTTTATGTAGTATGTCTTTAAAGCAGGTGGTGGTACAGGACAGTTTTCACTCCCATAGTAGATTTTAGCAGATTTTAGATTTTGTTTTTAAAGAATTAGCTCTTTCATAAACTCAGTGTTTCCATGTTTGTCTCAGATTTAAATTCAATTGCTTGATAATAGTGTACTCCTGTGGCTTTGGCTGATGTTCTTAGGATGAGAGTCTAACATCTCTCCTTGGCACTTGGTTCTCTTGAAAAGTTTGTTACATTAATGCCTGTTTAATCTCAAATCATTTAAGAATTTATTTTGCATTGACTTTGGTTGCATCATGTTTTCTTGACTCCTGCAAGTTCACTGTCTTGATAAAAGCAAAGCTTTAAGAATAACAAAAGGGCTTAACACAGGAATAAATTATTCTTTAACAGGCAGTGACTGGTCTTGAGGGAGATGAAAACTGTGGATGAAATAAAACAAGAATGGCAAGCTCATTTCATAAAAACTATCCTGGTATAATCAGCATGGCTTTCAGGGGCCAGTGGTCTGTGCCAGTCGTGAGGACTCATAACTTGCAAAAGCCATGTCTTTTTGGTCTTACTGACTGTATCTTGTAAGAGCCACAATTATACAATGCAATTAATAATCAAGGGAGTGTGGGTTTATGGTATATATTCAAAGTAATTTTTTTTTAATTGCTGGAACTTTATCTTGTGTGCTTTGAGTAAGTGTAGTAATAAATGCTTAATTTAAAGGGATGCTGTCAATTTGAATCATACTCCTTTTAATTTAATTTTTTAGTTGAGAGGAGCCTCAGGGATTATGCCAGTTCTGTTGCCAGCATTGTGATTTCATGGCCAGTCTGCTTTTTGCTTTTTTCAAGGTGCTTTTCTTTCCAGCAGACAGTAAAAAAATTACTAGTGTATAGTAAGCTTTATAAAATATGCAAAATGTAGAATAGCGTTAACTATTTTCCTCATCTTGATAGATGGGGTGTCTGAGGTCAGAGGCAGACCTCCCGTGCCCTTTGTTTTAAAGAGCAGTATACTGCCACTGACTGCATTGAGATCAGGAGCAAACTTTGGCTGCAGAATGGAACAAACTTTCAGTTGCATTTTCTGAATATCAGTACAGAAGCAGATAATGATGCCATGACAAATTCATTGAACAAAAGTAACCTTTAGATATATATCTGGTATGATCCACTTTAAATGTGTCTTTTTAAAAAATCCTAGAAACAATCTTTGGATTTTTTCAAGAAAGCGGTCTTTATATGTATTTCTCTGTCTGTAAGTACATTTGTAAATACTTTCAGGTAAGACGTTAAACAGTACTTTCTTGTATTGTTTAATTCTTGTATTAATGATTAAATCTTGCAATATTTCTAGTAACAGTGTATTATGTTGGTATTGCTTGCTATGAACTTGGGTCTTGAGAAGTACCCATTCCTTTCATCTTCTAAGTTTGATGAGCTGTTTTAACAATGAATTTCTGGTAATCAGTGGTATCATGGTGATTTAGTCTGACAGAGATGGCAGCTAAACCCTTTCTCCCAATTCAGAGGAATCATAGCATCCATTTCTATTTGTTGGTCACAGTTTGCATTTTGCTTTGAGGCTCCATAAGCTGTTCCACAGACATTAATAACCACACGCAAGTAAAATGTTCAGTTCTCTGAGATTTTTGAAGTTTTGGTGAGACTGTATAAATTTATTTTAATGCATTCAGGTTTGTAATAGATAAACATAAAGTGAAAATGTCATATTTATGCATCCCATTTTTTTCACTAGTAGACTAATGTGAGACTTCAAGGGCATGGTATTGTGCCAAGTATTGCCAGCACTTGCTGAAGTTCAAGTTTAGCAAAAAATTTGATGTTTTGGTCAATCCACCATCCCCTGCCTACTGTACTAAAATGAGTATGTGCTAATACCACTTCAGTGTAAAACCTATCGATGCGCTTTGAGCCCAGATAAACATGAGATCATATGAGACACCAAGATTTGTAAGGAAGTCACAGGTTTTGGCAGTGTCTTCTGCTGATACTGTTGTAAGAATGGCAAAAAGGACAGCTGGAGAGTGGTAGTTTTTTTAATGGCTTACATGACATCTTGTCTGGGTGCTGTGAAACAGTCAGATTCAGGCAGCAACACTGTATTGGCCTCAACCTCACTGGACCCAAGCAGGGTTGGATATACAAACACAATACCTGCAAACATGATCAAAGGTTTTTATTACCTTGGCATCCCAGCGGGGGTTCCCCAACAAGTACCCCAGCAAGGTAAACAGCAAACTGGGAGGTCCAAGGCACTGCGGAGTGACAGTCTGTGGTGAGGAACAATGGGTGGAAGCTTATGAATTTTTTATGTAAAAATACACATGTACAATAAATTCAGGTGTTGTGATGGCTAGTGAATAGCCTTGCAGGTAGACACATATGGGGAAACCCAGCCAAGGACAACATAAGCAACAACATGTTACAATGTGAAATAGACATCTACACTGCCTTAACAAAGCATACAGGGATTTACTGTAAAGAATCTGGGAAGTAGCTGTACCTCCCTCCATTGCCAAGCTCCTCACCATTTTTCCTTGCATAACCATACAGAAACCAAGTTCACTGCTCTTCCTTCAGTTGTGTTGCTCTGTGCAGATGCCATACTGAAGGACTTCATGCTCTGTTCACGCGCACTTGTAGGGATACTGTGGTTACTGACACAAGCGAAGCGCTCTGAGGTAAAGTTTTGTAGCTGTTACTCTTGTTATAAAAGGCTTAATTCTGGTAGGCATGCATGCTTTTCTTGTGTCTTGTCTATGTCAGTGGGTTTGCTGACTTTCTGAATGGATGTGTCACTCGTATCTGAACAATTATTGTTTTCTTGTCCATTTAACTGCAACTGTGTTGAAGTTTTGTCAGCTCAGTTAGGATAGCTAGAAGTATGCTTTTTCCTGTTGGCTAAGGTAGATGTGCTATCAAAATGCCCAGAGTCTATACCTGATGTGGAACTCCCATTTATTTCCTCTAACTGAATGAGGAATGTAAAATTATGCTCTAACTATACTTTACTTGAGAGTGCAGAAAAACAAATGGAACCTCCTCAAAGCAGCATCAATCAGTTTCTGCAAATAATAACCTCCCCCCCCCCTTCTTCCCTTACATGTAAGATGTGCCAGATTTTCTGGAAATATTTTCCTGGAAATTCGATATTCTGTGAAAGCTTAGTCTGTGCCAAATGCAAATCTCTTTTGCTCTTTGAAGTTCTGCTTACAGTACCTCTCAGCACCTATACAAGTATGTGAAGGAAGCTTGATAACATGTTTGAGGAGACTGGTTAGAAACAAGCTGTTGAAGTAGCAAAGGCCTAGGTGCTTTTTACCCCTCTTCTTGTACATACTGGCATGCTCAGCACCTTAACATGAAGACAAAAAACTGACTTAAATGAAGAATTAAGTAGACACCTTAGGGAGCATTATGCAAAATGCCTTACAGACACAAACTTAGACACCATAGGTACTGATATGACTGCTGTAACTCTTAGCATCCCCAAACTATTGGCTACTTTTTGCAGAAAACTTCTTGTCACTTGTTTGAGAATTCATCTCGCATCACCTGGCAGGTATTTTTATATTACAGTTTCCACATATCAGAATACAAACTTTTCTTGTTTACTTGAATTGTTATTTTTCCAGCCAACCTCTGTTGATAGCAGAAGAAAGACCAGTAAAATATTACCAATGTATTTACTATTTTGTGACACCCTTTGTACCACACTCCATGCACCATAAAGATCCCTGTGCAATATCATGCAGAGACACTCTGTGAATGAGGCTGCACGTCAGACCAGACAGCATGAGTCATGGAGTTTGTGGTCTTACTCTGGAGAGTAAAACCCTCTTAGATCCTTCTCTTTGGAGCTAAGTGTTGAGAGAAAGTGTCATGATTTCAAATGTGCTTAGTGCATTGATGTAAGCAATCTCTTTTACAGATTGAAGTCCTCAAACTCATCTCTGGAGTGTCTCAACCAAGTGGATTTCCTGCCTGTGTGTTAACTTAATGGATCTTTTATTGTGCCATGTTAACCTTGCCACCAGAAATGTTTCAAATCTATTTAAATAAAATAAAAAGGAAATCCATTATCTAACTCACATTATTAAATATAATACTGCTAATAGAGCTTGCAAAATTATTGTGGAGAAATAATTTCTAAAGCATATAAAACCATCTGCTTTAACTAAGCTGTTTCCTACATAGCATAACTTTATTATACCAACACTTAATAAATAATAATGTTGTTTTCTTTAAAAAAACAAAACAAACAAAAAACCCCCCACAAAAAACACAAACAAAAAACCACCATAGCAATGGCCTCAGTGATTTACATTCTATTCTAACAGAAAAAGTTGTCTGTAGCTTTTATTTACTTACATCCTACGTTCACACATTCCCTTTGCAAGCATGCAACATTTCTGAAAATAAGTTCTAGACTCCAACAGACTTACTTCAGACTACTCTGATGTGGTTATAACATCTGCCGGTCAGACACGGGATGCTTATTGCACTAAACTAATCCCTGTCTACAGCAGATTCCTGAGGTTTAGAACTTAATGGCATTAACAACTTAATTCTTTTCAGAGTAGTGTTAATATTTTTGCTTTATGAAGGTAGCAGGAGGGTCGAGTAGTTCATTCCATTGATACACTGAGAGTGTCTTCGGATAGCAGCCTGCTCTATTAACATTATCCTGTAACTTCCTCTTTCTCGAAAAAAAAAATATTTTTGGGGAAAAAAAAAGAAACAAAACCACAAAACTGTGGGGACAGTTTTTCCCTTATGTGTTTTGCCACAAACTCCTTGTGAAGTCATGAGATGTTCTGATGGCTTCCAGTCATCTTGGAAATACCCCCACAGGAGTTATATGCTCCTTGTACCCTTTGAGTATCCTGTCCAATAAAAAAAGTCCTAAAATCTCTGAATTTTGGGCAATTCTCTGGGTCATTTTTTCCTTAAATTAACTTTTCAACATTTCCATTTATTATGGAGACTCATATGCAAATCTAATTATTTATTCTTGAATATCAATTTCCAGCTGCCCTGTTTACTGACATACAAATTTCAGTAAAAAGATTGCTGTCCCAAAATCCGGGTTCTTTTACCTGTTGTGCAATGAATTGAAAAACACAGAGTCAAGATAGTTGTTTAATCCATATCTGCACAAAGATGGGTGCTACGTGGTAATTCCACAAACCTAACAAACCACACAAAGGCAGGCAACACATTTATACACTTCAGACTGCACGAATACACATTTACTGTGATGACTGCTGGGTAGTTTCTTATGGCTTTGTTTCCTACAGGTTAACAACATGCCTCGTCTTGATTTAAAGTCACGATATCCTCTTTATTAACTGTGCACGTTCAGTGAGAAAGGGGTGTTTCCTACTCGAGGGCTTGTTAATGAGGAAAGCTCTCTCACAGTTTGAGTAGTTCTCTCCCTGGTTAAATTAGCAGCTTTTGTTGCTGTGTGCTTATCTTGGTATTTCCCTGCTTGATGGTTTTATGGTGTTGTCCCTTCTGCTTTATCTCGGTATTTCCTTGCTTTAATTACAGTGTTACTTCTTCAGTGTTGCTCTGTCAGCTTTACCAGTTCCTTTATCAATTCCTGGCATTCTTTCACAACCCTCCTTTGGTCATTTTATTAATTAAGATGTAACATGATCACTAAAAAAGTGTACACTTCAATAGTTGCTGGCCTGTGATAATAAATTCTGGAATTATACAATGCATTGTACATAGGGACTGCACCTTAATTTTCCATAATAAGGCAACAGTGCAAGAGAATTACATGCTAAAAATAGTACTGTCAACTCATTTATCCATTTGGCATTTTAGTTTTAAAACAAATATTAGGAATTATTGCCTTACTTGGGAGGGAGTTAAAGTTGCACATTTGTATCCCTAAAATTACTTATTTAGGTTTAGAATTTGTTTAATAAGTTTAATCATAATATCTATTTCTGCAGCTATTAATATATATTTTGTTCTCACATAAACCCTAAGAATTACCTATTTTGCAAATAGTGAAACTATGCTATAATGTGTCAATTATGAAATTGCTGCTATTCTTCTAATTTTTGCTACTGTGAAGTTAAACACTGATGCCAGTGATTTGCCATTGCCCAGTTCTCACCACAGCATTGCCACTGATTTTGTAAATAGTTTTAGTCAAGCTGCTTAATTTCTACTTCTGAATTGCCTCTTTTTTCATGATCACAGTATTCTTTTAGAGTTGGTATTTTTCTGGAGATACCTAGCTTTTACATTTATGTTTAAGTGCAAGCATCCAGATATTATTTTTTAAAAAAACAACCAAACAAAAAACCACAAACACAACCTTAATTTAATAAAGCAAGGGAGAAGTGCAGGTTAAAAGCAATAGTGTAGAATGAATATTAAAGCTACTCTCTCCATTTAAGTACAGGGTGTTCTCTGTTTTTTTTTAATTTGTTGTTACTTGTGTTTTTCCTGCTAGTAAAATGCCACTTAATATGCAAAGTGGATACAGGAGAAAATACCATGAACTCCCATCTGTGATCACATGAAGCTTAAAAGAAAGTTTATGGATTGTCCACATGAATATTTTAAAGTTTGAGCCATGAGATAGTTCATAATGATACTGTTTCACATCTGAGGTGGCCATCCTTATACTGGTCCAAGTTTTTAGCTTCTTCCAGAAGCAGTGGTAGATGAAACCAAGTGTTTGAATTTGTCACTTTTAAACGTTTCTGTAGATTCCCTTAATATTATATTTCAGATTATGATCAGAGGTAAAGTATAACAAAGAGGGTCAGCATAACTTTGCTTGATGTTCCAGAATCCTTTAACTGTATTTTTTTTTTAAGTCCATGTTAAGCATTTTGGCCTCAGAGCTTGGCTGAGCATGGTCTGCTCATTTAAACACAGCAGTCTCAGTTTTCCCATAGTCCCCTGTGTGTTGTGTGTTAGCTAGTTACCAGTTACCCATTGTGTGCCAGCCTGGCTTCAATGTGTCTGGGATGTTCTGAAGTTGGGAATATTCCAGTGGCGGCAGCAGCCACAGCAGCAATTTCAGTTCTGGTTAGTGCCAAATCACTTTTTAAAATGATCCTTCCAGATGACTATGTGAACAACAACTTCAACATTTACATGCAAGACACATCGCCCTTAGCTAAAGGGAGAGCTATCATACTGCAGAGCTGCTAAAGTAAGTAATTTTTTGAAAAAAGCTTAAGAAAACAGTCACACCTGAAAAAGAAATTGGTGAGATGTTGGTGTGAAAAAATTCATGTTCTTTTATCTAGAGTGCTGTAATTAACACCCTTCTGATGAAAGCAAGTAGAGTTATTCCCATATTATATGTGAGAAAACAGTAAGGACTTGTCTACACCGGGCTGTTCTGCAGTTGTGCTGTTAGCCAATGCACTGCTGTATTTAAACAGCTGTAATTATACTGCTAGAATTCCTTGAGTGAGACTCTCCTCTGAGAAGAAACATGCCCTTTTCTGATTTGAGGTGTACTGCTTTGGAAGTGATTTCAACTGAGCCAAAAGAGGAAAAAACAACCCCAACTTTTTGGCTAAATACAAAGTAAGACCAAATACACAGTGAATTATACTCAGTAACTATGGTGTTTTAAACATTTCCCTCATCCTGTATAGCTTTCCTGGCTAGACAAGTCTTGAATATGTTAATGTGCTTCTGTCACTGTTTGTTCTGCTTGTTAATACTGTATTACTGTTTCCTTGTGTCCACTGTCTTCCCCCTCTATCATTTCTATGTACATTGTAGATCTGTTTGGCCTAGAGGGCTTATTTTGTAAAAGAATTCACACATACAACATTAGTTCAAAAGCAGATCTAAGGGCAGCATTCTGACCTGTATCACTTCTATTATAGGATGGATAATATTTATTTGTATTAATAATAGATGCTAAATACAATCCTATTGACATTTAGCTGAAAAGAAAAATATCCATGTCGCAAGCTCTGCAACTGAAGTCTAACCTGTTAGATCAAACCCAATCCCAGGAAGCTAAGAAATCTACTGCAGACTAAGCTAATTCTTGCTGATGATGCAGAACTGGGAAAAAAGTGGAAAAAGAGAATCATACAATGGTTTGGGTTGCAAGGGACCTTAAAGATCATCTAGTTCCAAACCCCCTGTCATAGGCAGGGACACCTTCCACTAGACCAGGTTGCTTAAAGCCCCGTCCAACCTGGCCTTCCAGGGAGGGGACATCCACAGCTTCTCTGGGCAACCTATTCCCATGTCTCACCACCCTCACAGTAAAGAATTTCTTCCTTATATCTAATCTAAATCTACCCTCTTTCAGCTTAAAGCCATTACTCCTTATCCTATCACTACATGCCCTTGTAAAAAGTCCCTCCCCATCATTTCTGTAGCCCCTTTTAAGTACTGGAAGGCTGCTATAAGTTCTCCCTGGAGCCTTGTCTTTTTCCAGACTGAACAACCTCAACTCTCTCAGTCTGTCCTCATAAGGCAGGTGCTCCAGCCGCTGATCATCTTTGTGGCCTCCTCTGGACTCGCTCAAGCAGGTCTATGTTTTTCTGGCGTTAAGGCCCCCAGAGCTGGACACAGTACTCCAGGTGGGGTCTCACGAGAGCAGCATAGAGGGGGAGAATCCCCTCCTTCGACCTGCTGGCCACACTTCTCTTGATGTGGCCCAGGATACGGTTGGCTTTCTGGGCTGTGTGCACATATTTCCAGATCATGTTGCGCTTCTCATTAACCAGCTCCCCCAAATACTCCTCCGTGGGGCTGATCTCAAGTCACTCATCGCCCGCCTGTATTTATTCTTGGGATTGCCTCGACCCACATGCAGAATGTTGCATGTGAGCTGTTGAACTTCATGAGGTTTGCACAGGCCCACCTCTCAAGTCTGTCAAGGTTCCTCTGAATGGCATCCCCTGCCTCCAGCATGTTGACCGCCCCACATTAAGAAGACATTAAATGCAGCAGAAATTGTGTCTTAATCTATTTTTCTGTATTCTTTTGGGTATTTGGGTCATATGGCTAGGTTAAGCCACTTCAAATGTTCTTCTTTGCAATCTGGTATATCTGGTATTTTTACTTCTGCTTTTTTTAGAAGATGCAGGTAAGTTTTTTTATGGTTTCTTGATGACCTTGGAAATTATGTCGTCTGGAAAACTATGTAAGTTAGAGATGGAAAGATACATAAAATCTGTTTCACATCTCTGCCAGTGTAAGAGTGCTTCCTAATGTATATTTTGTTTTCCAGTCTAGGTGTAGACTTCCCAAGTCATGGAGTCTTTAGCCTTGGCAGGCCATTCATTGTACAACTATTCTGAATTTTGTGGTCAGGAATCTCTTTTTTTGAACTTTGTCTTAGTATTCTTTGTTTTACTGCAACATTCTTACATCTACCTTTAAAAAAACCAAAACAAAACAAAACCAAAACCTCTGCATATCTGTGTTTCCATATGCATAATAAGAGTTGCTTTTTTTTTTTTTTTTTAATAATTCTGATGCTAATGTGAGTGCACTAGCCAAATTTGCCAGTTAAAAACTTGAAAATTCAGCTGCAAAGTAGTTCCTCCTGGAAAATCATTCATTCTCAGTCTTTAAACTGTTACTGCTCATTTTTTCTTTTCTTCTTTACACCCTTAATATTGTTAAATTACATGGTTGCTTAGATAGGTTTGGGTGTCTAGTAACACCTCGTAATAGTAAATTACCAATAAACCAATTACTATTCAGTACTTGGAGTAACCTTTGTCTCTCAAATTCATAATTATTTTCTTGCCTTTCAGTGAGATTTCCCACTGTTTATAAGTGCTTGTGGTCATATTTTTCTTCATCTGCTTGTTGGTTCATATTAACTAACACATCATTAATTAATTGGTACAAGCCATCACTCATAGGCCAATGAGCAGAGTGGCCTCTTCCCCTCCCAGTAAAGGGAGGAGAGTTGAAGTTACTTCTTTCAGCTCTTCATAAGAGTTTTCTTTCACAAGACAAATGCTCTTTTTTTCTGTATCTGTGTGTGGCTCTGTACATCTTTACATCTGGATGCTGTTGGAGAGCTCTCTAATAGTCTTGCAGTCACACTGTAAGAAGAGAAGGCTCTTACGAAGAGCAATCACAACTCCTGAATTACACCCAGTATAATTTAACAGTGGGAAAGTTGTTCCAGGATATAGACCAGAGAATATCTCATATTTTGCTATATATTCTGTATATTTGAGTTTCCCCTTTTTTTAAATAACTTCTAGTGATTGTCTTATCCCAGGGGTAGTAATTGGTATAAACTTTTATTTGTGATCGTTCTAATGTAGCAGTATTTACCCCCTATGGTGTTGGCAGACTGAAAGGAGAGAGGATGGAAAGCTATATGAAAGGGAAGTCTAGTTGTTAATTTGGGGTTGGCAGAGCCAAGGGTTTTGGTTGTTTTTTTTTTTTTTTCTTTTTTTAAAAATGGTAAAATAGAATACACAGATCTGTGCGCTATGCCAACTGATTCATCAGTTTCTGCCCTTTATTTCTGACCCACTGGTGAAGGTTTCCAACCTAAGGCTGCAGAAACTCATTGAATATTTCTGGTCCTTTCATAAATATCCTTGGGTAGCCACCAGTGCAGACACAAGAGAAGAGATGCCAAAAATATTTGTTGGAGAGTTACATAAGAAAGCAGTTCTCACTGGAAACATAGCATTTGGGAATCTTCCTGTCTTACCACATCAGTTACACCCCATAATCCCATCCTGACACATATGGGACTTTGAGACTAAAGATTAGGGCAGCAGGGTTGGCTGGCCAGTTGCACTTTCTTCAGCGTTTATGTAATCTTCCAATTATGTGGAAGTGCAAACCCTTTAATTTTTGAAACTCATTACTGGTTAGTGCTGGTTTGAATAGTTGCTTGTTTAAAGGGTAGAACAATGGATGATTATTGATGCATTAACTTTGTGAATCAAACTATGTTTTCATTATTTTGTTGACATTGGTGGCTGAAAATAATTTTTGACATGTTTACACTGTTTGAAGGAGAAAATCGACTTAGCACATCTTCAATTAACTAATATGATTTTAGTTAGTTTTCCCATTTCAGCATTCAAATACTTGCATTGTATAACAGAACATGTGTTGGAGAATAGGAAGAATTATCAGTTTTGAGCATTTAACATGCCTAAAATTAGATTTAGCCATAATGTGATAAGCGTTTGTGCGTGTCATTGATTTCACAGAATCATAGAATCATTTAGGTTTGAAAAGACCTTTAAGATCATCGAGTCCATCCATAAACCTAACACTGCCATGTCCACCACTAAACCATGCCTCTAAGCATCATGTCTATGCATCTTTTAAATACTTCCAGGGATGGTGACTCAACCACTTCCCTGGGCATCCTGTTCTAATGCTCCATGAAAAAATTTTTCCTCATATCCAGTCTAAACCTCCCTGGTGCAACTTGAGGCTGTTTCCTCTTGTCCTATCACTTGTTAATTGGGAAAAGAGACCAACACCCACCTCACTACAACCTCCTTTCAGATAGTTGTAGAGAACGATAAGGTCTCCCCTCATCCTCCTTTTCTCCAGACTAAACAATCCCAGTTCCTTCAGCTGCTCCTCATAAGACTTGTGCTCTAGACCAGTTCTGCTGCTCTTTGGACATGCTGCAGCACCTTAATGTCTTTCCTGTTGTGAGGGGCCCAAAAGTGCTCACAGTATTTGATGTGCAGCCTCACCAGTGCTGAGTACAGTGGTAAGATCACTTCCCAGTCCTGCTGGTAACATTTCTGGTACAAGCCAGGGTGCTATTGGCCTTCTTGGCCACCTGGGCATACTGCTAGCTAATGTTCAGCTGGCTGTTGACCACCACCCCCAGGTCCTTTTCCGCTGGGCAGCTCTCCAGCCACTCTTCCTCCCGCCTATAGTGTTGTATGGGATTGTTGTAAACCAAGTGCAGGACCCAGCACTTAGCCTTGTTGAACCTCATACAGTTGGCCTCAGCCCATGGCTCCAGCCTGTCCAGGTCTCTCTGCAGAGCCTCCCTACCCTCGAGCAGATCAACACTCCCACCCAACTTGGTGTCATCTGCAAACTGACTGAGGGTGCACTCAATCCCCTCATCCAGGTCACTGATGTTAAACAGAACTGGTCCCAGTACTTGAGCCCTGGGGAACACCACTTGTTTAACTCCATTCACCACAACTTTTCAAGCCCAGCCATCTAGCCAGTTTTTTACCCAATGAAGAATATGCCCATCCAAGCCATGAGCAGCCAGTTTCTCCAGGAGAATGCTGTAGGAAACAGTGTCAAAGTCTTTACTAAACTCCAGGTAAACAGCATCCACATCCTTGCCCTCATCCACTAAATGGGTCACCTTGTCATAGAAGGAGGTCAGGGTAGTCAAGCGGGGCCTGCCTTTCATAAATCTATGCTTGTTTATCTTCGTAAAAGCTAATTCCGTGTTTCAAAAGTAAGCATATTTATTTTTGCTCTGTGGTCAAAGTTCTGACCTGTTATAGGAATTTGGACCTTTCAATATGATTACTCAGTTTAATTCTGATCTTTATTGTGCTTACTACTGATTTAAAAAACAAAAAAACCCACCCTAAAACAACAAAGAATCCACAAACTGGTTGAGAATTCAAACACTGAAGCTTAAGAAATCATCTTCTGAGGAAAGCTTTCTGGACTAAGAGAATATAAAGAACTATTACTACCTGTGGGCTTTATACTTCTTCTTCATTTTTGTATTTGTTAAAATGCAAAATCCTGGATGGGTAACAGAATATCATGTTTACTGGGCTTTTATAAATTTTTTTTTTTTTTGCATCTCACTGCTCCAGGTGCACACACATATATGTTGCCTTGAATCCTGATAATCCCATGCAATGATTTTTATTTCTTGACTTCTGGTATTAATTGATCCAGAAATAATTTAGCACTCATGATAGTTCAAAGGAAGAACAGGAAATACTGAAAAAACCTTTTATTTTCCTAGTTCATTTCATTTTGCTGCTGTTGCTGAAGGGTGTAATTCAGATACAAGATGCAGGGGAACTGCAATAAAATTTCCATTTCATTTAACAATTTTTCAGGTTTTTCTTCATCTGCCTTAGGACAAATGTGGCACATGCCACTTTTTGTCCTGCTTGTATCTACATCTTTTATTTAGCTTTCCTAAATCATCATACTTTATGAGAAAGGAGAGGTCAGTGAGAGAAATTGTTTTCTCAAATTACATACTGTTCATATGTGGCTGTGTTTGTATGTATATTATAGTTGTTGCTTTGTTTCAATGGCAGGTCTGAATCTAGATAATTTTATTCAACTTCTCATCTCCTATATTGAGATCACAGTCTTTAGTAAAATAACCCTAATGTAGTCATATATATATAGACCTTAAAATCAATTTATGTTTCTTTCTGGTAATCCAGGGACCTAAAGCTTTTCACTATGGGATTCTACTTTCCTCTCCTTTTGTTCTGTCTTTCTTTAATAGAAGCTGCCCCTTTATGTAAAATAAAGAATCTTACCAAAGAAAATTCTTAATGGTTTTACAAATAGTACACAATGGGAGCAGGAAATAAAACTTACTCTGGAAATCCATAAATGTTGGAGGATGTTTAGTAAAATCTATTTATGCAAATACAAAGAGTTTCTCATATTCAGTTCAACTCTTCATGATAATAAAATATTTTATGTTTTGCAGAAGATAATGTTTCTGTTGAACAGCTGCAGAGTCAGTGACAAATGCTCATTTAGAATTAGATGAAGATGGAGCATTGGCCACCACCAATAATGAGTCATCTATAGTACAGAGAAGTTGCACGCAGAGGGAGCTTCCAGAGGCTTGATTTACTGACCTGGTTTCCCTGAGACCTGTGTAACTGTTGCCATCAGTAGAGCTGTAGCAAATGGGACTCAACAGGGCCTCTGTATGGGAGCTGGACTACAGATAATGGGGAACATTAGATTCCTGGCTTGGTGTTCAGGCCATGTTCAGATCTGGGACTGCTGTGTTCTCAACCATGGCTTCTATGAGGGCTTGTAGGCTGTTGTGAATCCAGCCTGAGGTGAGGCTGGAAGTGGCTTCTGCTTATCTCATACTCCCCAACAAGAGAGAAGATTAAGTAAATAGCTGTCCTTTTCAACTTTTCTATGGCACTCAGGGTTTTGAATACTTGCTTGAACAATGAAGAGATGAGTGGTTATAGATACAGGCTAATTTTCAATGGCATTTTAATCCTGAACCTGTGATAGCTGTTGGCTTGTCTATGACTAAATTCTGCTAGGTTGTCTCATGGAGCAGCAGTTATGTTTCAGAATTAGTCAAGCTGTGAGGGACCTCAGGGTACTTCTAAACTGACTTACTGCTCAGAGTAGAATCAACACTGAATTCAGACCAGCCAGGTCAAGGCTTTATTCAGTTAGCTCTAGAACTATAAGATTTCCTCTAACAGCACTTCATGGCAACTGCTGCTGCTGCTTTGGTTGTCCTCACACAGAAAAGGTTGTTCCATACATCTCACTGGAATCTCCTCTGTTTCAATTTATTTCCATTCTCTCTTATCCTCCCACCATGCACCTCAGTAGAGGGCATGGCTATATTTTCTTGGCAACCCCTTCACAACTGGCAAGCTGTATGAGGTTCCCCAAAGCTGTATCATGTCGAGTCAAAACAAGCTGAGTTCTCACAGCCTTTCCTCAAGTGCTCCAGCCCCCTGACCATCTTATAGCCCTTGGCTAGTCTCATTCAATATCATTAATGTTATTCAGGTATTGTGATACCTAAAATGAAACACAAACTTCCAGATGTGGTCTAAAGAGTGCAGAGTAAACAGGAGTGCTCACTTAGCTTCATCTCCTGTCTGCATTCATGTTGGTTCAATCCACAACACTATTAGTCTTCACTGCTGCCATTGTGCGCTGCTGGCTCCTGTTTAACCGGCTCTCCACCAGGAACCCCAGCACCTTTTCAGCAGAACTGTTGTTCTGCCTAGTGAGTCAGTTCCCAGCATGCCCTGTTGCAGAGTTTAGTTCATCTTGTCTGCAGACATGGCATTTGTCCTTGTTGAATTTCATGTCTGCTTCTCATGCACTCCTCCTCCAGGTGGTTTATGACCATCTCTCTCAATGGCAACCCTGCCCTTGAGTGTATCATTGGAGGCTGACAGACATCATTAATGATAACCAAGGTTTAATCAGAGAGGAACAAAAGATACCATAACCTTTTTTTGATGCATTCTGTGTTAAAATACAGCCATTTTCAGGCACAGTGCTGCAGTGCACCAAGCAGCTGTGAATGGCAAATTGGAGGGAAGGAAGAAACTACTAAGAGAAAATACATGGTTGTGTTGATTACTCAAGTGTGTCCAAAGAAGGGCAACGAAGCTGGTGCAGGGTCTGGAGCACAGGTTGTACGAGGAGTGGCTGAGGGAACTGGGGGTGTTTAGTCTGGAGAAGAGGAGGCTGAGGGGAGACCTCATCGCCCTCTACAGCTCCCTGAAAGGAGGTTGCAGAGAGCGGGGGATGAGTCTCTTGAACCAAGTAACAAGCAATAGGACAAGAGGGAATGGCCTCAAACTGCACCAGGGAAGGTTTAGACTGGATATTAGGCAGCATTTCTTTCCAGAAGGGGTTGTTAGGTGTCAGAATGGGCTGCCCAGGGAGGTGGTGGAGTCCCCATTCCTGGAGGTGTTTAAGAGTCGGGTTGACATAGCGCTGAGGGATCTGGTATGGTTAGGAACTGTCAGTGTTAAGTTAATGGTAGGACTAGGTGATTTGAGGTGCATAGCTACTTATCCATTGTCACATAACTTCTCTGTTAGCACTGAACATACTTTGCTGTTGGCTTCTGTCAGTTACTGGTTTTATTTTCAACCATAAATTCATACATGTACAGTAAACTGGTATGTAGGAGCAATTGAGTATGGGTTCCTACATTATTCTTAATGGAATGGGCTTGATGATGACTGTTTCTTAACTCCCGATGCGATATGTATTTATGTGTGTATGTGTCATCAAAGATTTATTTAATGTCTGCTTTCTCTGAAATAGAAAGTGGCAAAATGTAATGAGAAATTGTGAAAAACACAATGAAAAAAAATATTTGATGGGCTACTATAAAGCTTCCAGAGAAATGTTGCATGTTCATACTAAATAATAAACTGTACTATCAGAAAGACATGGCTTAGTTACAAAGTATTGTGAAGTGTATTTTCAGAATACCTGTCTGGAGACAAAGATCTGATAATCTTTTACAGATAATGTGAAATATTTCTGGGAATACTTCTACTAAAGAGGAATCACTTATGCCAATGGTAACTTAAGGTTAAAAAAAAAACCCAAACCAAAACATTTAAGAAGCTTTCTTTTATGAATGTAGCCTGGGTGTTTATAAAGATTTCTAAGAAACAAAGGTTACTTAGAAGTAAACTAAAACCTTCTTATGGGTGAAGTATTGAAAGTGTGGTTCAAGTATAGTTTAAAGTAATTTTGCAGAATAAGAAGTACCAGGAAGATCAAAGTTAGTAATTGCCCTCAGTGAGCATCTGAGTTATATCCATTACTAATACATATTAAGTGGGGGGAAAAGTGGTTAGGAGGCTTTTGTTGTTGCTGTTATTTCTTTTGGAAGGATTTAAAAAAATCTTCGATTATATGGATCTTTTGCATAACACCTTTTTCCTCCTTTCATGGTCTATATTCCTTCTGCAATTTCTCCATGTTGTATTTGCCCCTTTTCTTCTGTGAGATTCACAAGACTTGAATTCTCTTGTGCAGGGAATAAGTTAGTGGTACATGTAAGGATCAGTTTTGTGTAGGGTTCAGAGATGTGCTGTAGGATTTTCTTTGTAACCTCCTGTAATGAATCTTTTTCTTTACTGCTTAAGTTTCAGTAAAACTTCTGGTTTCATTGTAAGTTTTCATTTTGACATCTTAGTTGTTATGGCATGCTGCCTTGGTTAATTAGCTTTGAAATGGCTTGCTTACTATCACATCCACTCAGACAAGGGAGACAAGTGAGTTAGATTCGTAAATCCCTAGCAGAGTGGACAAGTCTCAAAGTCCAGACATTTATTAACATCCCAGAATGTTCTAATTGGATACATGATACTGTAATTGGCTAAGTTATAACAAGTTATGGCAAGTGACATGATATGCCTTGAGTTACTTAATGGTAGTGAGGGAAAAGGGGAAAAAGAAAAGGAGGAGGATAGAATAGAGAAATAGAGATCACTGGTCTGGGTTCATGTGTTGGTCCTGTCTGAGTTTATCAGTGATGCATTTTTCCTTTCTATATTTCACTCCTCGCCCCTTGTTACTTGCAAGTGTTTGAGACATTCCTCAGCTCAGAGGGACTCTACTTCCCTCAATCCCTTTATCAGGCTGTTTTTTCTTGTAGACCTCTTCAGGGAGTTACAAGTTATCTTTCACACTTACCTCTTATTTTAGTTTGCCTAGTAATATAAATATGACTGTAGAAATGAGCAAGTAAATGTCCCACTGTTAAGCACTGTATAAGTTGAAATGTTGTGTAGTTGGCTGTTGTTAATAAATAATAAAGAATGTTTTATTCAGATGGGAGTAGAATCTTCTGGTTTGGGGAATTTGCAGAGTAACAGAAAATTGCTTTTACTGGAATTGCTCTCATAATTTTCCTGGTCTTTGATGACCACTCTAGGTTGTTCCTGGTAGGGTACTTTATTTTCCAGATACTATTTTTACCTTTGATTGGAAGATGGAGTGTCCAGAAATCTTTTGTAAAAAGCACTATGTGAAATACATTTTGCAGTATAAACTGGGCTTGGTCAACTGAATTTAAGTACCATTTCAGATGTAATTTGGTACAGATTTTGCCCAAATAAGTAAATATTGTAAGCTTTTCTGAGACTTTATTTTCTGAGGTTTTTTAGTAGATCACAGAGATATTCATGAACACATAGGGAACAACTCAATTTAAAAAGTCAACTGATGGCAGAGGTTGGATACATAATCCAGTTAAAATCCCTGGTTTTTAAATTACAGGAAAAAAACTGAAGTCAAACCTCACTGTGAAAAGAACAGCTACCTGAGTGTCATTTGAAATTGAGTGATTGGATGCTTTATCACTACTGCAGTTCTAGACATGTTAACTTATATCAGATTAGGGACTAATTTTGAAACTACAGTAGTGACCTGGAGTTTGCCAGAGTAATTGAAAAATTGGTTACAGTATTTGTTGATATGAAGATAAGTTGATATGATGATATGATTTGTTAGTAAGCTGAAGCTTGGCTGTGGCTTTTCACGTCTGGATGTCTTAGAATTTTGTTAGTTTTATAGGACATTATAAGCTTTTTCTGTGCAATTTATGTGGCATAAGAAGGGGAAGTGATTTTTTTGTTTTTTTGAGATTGAAAGATGTTGAAAATGACATGTGGTTCCTGATGCTACCAGTGAAAATAAAGTATCAAGACAACTATCACTTATTAAGTCACCCAAAATGAAGAGTTTTCCTCTTCAAATTTCAAATTTGAACAGGCTTTGTAAAACATAGTGCCAGTTAATGAGTTGTTCATCATAGAAGAGACTGGACATTCATGCAAATAGAGTTGACACTTACTGTAGTCTGATGTAGTTTGGACATTTTAACATATGCTGACCAGGTTAAATAATCTCAAAGCAAATTTGGAACAGAACATATACTAAAACCTTCCTGATTACTGCTTAAAGTCCACTTCTAAATCACAACCTTTCAAGCCATTCCTTTAGAGTTACTGAAAAGTTGGCAAGGATAGACTGTACTGCACTAAAGTTTCACATCTGTCAAGAAAATCTGCCTGAATTTGAGCAGGATTTCCTTCTGGAAATCAGACTAACAAGGAAGTAGCAAAAGTGGTTAAGCAATGTTTTGTAACGGACTTAGCTGCACATAAGGAATGTAACAGGTAAAAGGTCATATCCTGTAAACAAAGCTCTCATTTCTCACTTGCCAGTAGTTAATGAATTGTAACCAGATACAGCATGCAATGTGTTGAATGTGGAATTTTAAGAGAAGATTTTAATGGATTAATTTAATTCTGTAGTGCTTTAAAAAACATTTAGAAATCTTGGACTAGAACATGGAGGCATGAAGACTTTTAATCTCTTATGATTAGAAAAATAGTGCTGGTCTTGACTGTGCTACATAGTTTGAGAAGTAACATGGGCAGGTCAGACAGATTTTTACTTCTCAAGAGAAAATAAGACTGGATAATATTAGCATGACCTGGAAGACACTGATGGAAGATGCTATAGCACTGCAGGATATTTCCTGTGTTTCTAAGATAATGAAAATCTCATCTTCAACAGCAGTACTGCAGCAGTCACAATCAAGGGAATTTGGTCTATGCAGATGATTTTTTTTAGTGTATGCTATGCTTTTCTCTGGACCTGCTATATAGCAGAATTCCTCCATAATGAGTGGAACAGCTTGGTGAAAAAGTATAAACTGACTCATGCACTCATTCCCCAAACCATCCTCTTCAGTACCCACTGGAAAGATACAGGAGGTTAGTGTGTGGTGGTGTTGTCCAATGTTTTGTGAGACGAAGTCTTGTTTTGCTGTCTTTCTCTTCTGGGTGTACAAAACATACTGGTTTTAATCAGTATTACTTAAAGAAGGGAAAAAAAAAAAAAAAAGGAAAATCTCAGCATATTGCTTCAGAGAACAATGTTTTGTTTGTTTCAACAAGGTAAATCCAGTGGTTTTCCTGTCACTCCTTTTTCCCTCAAAAATAAAGACATTTCAGAAACCTGCTCATATATGGATAGAAAAATTCTCCTGAAAGTTGTCTTAGAAGTTGTTACATAATTTAGATTTAAGTTAGAATGAATTTCATTCAGAATGAATTTTAAAGAGCAAATACTATACTAAGGGACATTTTCATATCCTGAATACGTCAGATAGATGCATCTTAAAAAATTTACACAGTGTAGACAATAAACCTTTTGACTTTGTAACTCCTTGTTGCTCTTAATCTGTTTATTTACTCCTAGCTACTGGGGCAAAGACAGATTTCTTCTCTCCTAACAGATATATTCTGGAACCCTGTGGCATTTAGTTTCCTATGTTTGTGCCACTGCACACAAATGGCATAGACAACTAGAAGAAGTCAGCCTGCGTAATTGTCAGGTCCCACAGTCTCTCAGAGCACAGCCAGGTTGAATGGTTAAAATTTTCCATGGGAAGAAGACCCAGCCAAGCCATTGTCTCCCAGGAAGGAAGAAATGACTGGCTGCCTTGACCTTTGTGAGACTTAGCAGTTGCTAGGCTGATGCCTTTTCTGGATTGGGGATTTTAGGAGGCTGCTGGCTAGAATAGTTTTTTGTGAACTGAAGACTATTTGCATATAAAATAGTGGGCAAAATATAAGGGGTAATAAAACAAACATCAGCGATCTCCAAGGGAAGCATGGCTTATGAAGGAAAAATGTACCTTTGGATTAAAACCAGGTTTTATATTTTTCTGAGAATTGTTCTGTTGTCAGTATTTCTGTAGTTTTTATACATCCTGTTTCTGTTACTATTTTTTTTCCTTTTTGGCTCTTGTGAGAAGATTGATTCACAAATTACTTAAAATTGAGTAGGATTCTGCAGTCCAGAACAAAAGCAAGCTATTCAGGCCATACTTGAGGCCATGATCTTGAGTACACTTACTAGAACAAAATTCCTAATCAGTATCACAAGCAGATAATAAAGTACAGGTACACTTCTAAATGAGACTCTCAGAAAAGTTTCTAAAATAAACATATATGAAAAGTGATATCTCAAGCAGTATGAGTGTGTGCACTCTTGCTGGTTCCCTTTATGCTCTCACCATCTCAGTGGAACTTAAAATAATGTCATGCTCTGTTGCAAATAGAGAAATGGACTCCCTCCCCTTTTAAACTAAGAATAAAAATAAAAATTGGTATCTGATGCTGCTTGCTTTCTGCTGCCCTGAAGACTGCTGATCATCCCCCAATCAAATAAGCAGTTCAATAGTTATTCACTTTACAAATCACTATCACTAGACCCTAAGCTACTTCCAGTCAGAGAGCAGTTGCATACATCTTTCAAGATCTGCATTTGTCAGTCTTCAGATTTGCCTCTGCATCAGTTACATTCCCATCACATTTTGCAGTTTTCACTGTGATAGTAACAGCTGAAGACCAGATGTTATTTTTAAAAATTTGCAACACAGAGGAGAGAAAGCAGATTTGCAAATAAGATGGTAATCATGTTGGAGCTCACCATACTGTTTTCTGAATGTTTTCTCCTTTTCAGGAATAACCTCTTGAAGTTGCATTTTATGAGTAGAGGTTGAGTGTAAGATTGAAGTCCCTACGAGAGCAGGGCTTTTCCTCTATCTCCCATTCTGTTATAATTTTAATTTAGGCATTACTTTAGTTTATTACATAGTGTAGAGTAAGTACTAGTGAGCTGTCAGCTGCTGTGCTAAAGAATCAATAAACACTGAAGTGCAGTGGAGTACCAACTGACACCAGTGAACCATGATACTTTTTGTAACAGATTAAATATAGAGGGTGTAGAATAGCAGAGAGATAGAGATATAAATCAGCTGAAGAATGGAAAACTGGAACTAGTATTCCTTTGCAGTATCTCATATAGCATTTGCTGTTCAAAGTCCAGAAAAAGTTTCCCCCAAAAAAAGAAAGGTGAATCTTTGCTTGTTTTAGAAATGGGCTAATTGCATACACAGACCACTGCATCTGTTTAACACTGACAGAAAAAACTTAACTATTACCTCTTATGTGTAACCTATTATTAAGATTAAATATGTACATAAATGCAAACATGACTCCTCGGTGAATATTACTGTGTCACAGAGGTATAGCAATCTTTGGATTCTACTAAAAAGTAGTACTGTTGGCATCTTAGAATAGCTCAGTTGGAAGGGACCTACAACAATCATCTAGTACAATTGCCTGGGTGGACCAAAAGTCCAAACTATTAAGGGCATTTGCCTCTTAAACAGACAGACATGGGGCATTGACCACCTCTCTAGGAGGTCTGTTCCAGTGTTTGACCACCCTCTGAGTAAAGAAATGCTTTCTAATGTCAGGTCAAAATTTCCCCTGGTGCAGCTTTGAGCCATTCCCATGTGTCCTGTCACTGGATCCCAGGGAGAGGAGATCAGCACCTCCCTCTCCACTTCCCCTCCTCAGGAATCTGTAGAGAGCAGTGAGGTTGCCCCTCAGCCTCCTTTGCTCCAAACTAGACAAACCCAGAGTCCTTAGCCACTCTTCACTGGTCATTCCTTCCAACCCTTCCACCAGCTCTGTGCCCACCTCCAGATGCCCACCACCAGCTCTGTGCCCACCTCCAGGACCTTCACATTTACCTTCACAAGGACCTTAAATTGTGGGGCCCAGAAATGCACACAGTACTTGAGGTGAGGCCGCACCAATGCTGAATACAGCAGGATAATCACGTTTTCTGACCAGCTGGCCACGCTGTGTTTGATGCACCCCAGGATGCAGAGGTTTGCCCTTCTGGCTGCCGGAGCATGTGGCTGATTGATGCTGAGCCTGCTGTAAACCAGCATTCCCAGATCCCTTTCTGTCGGGCTGCCCCACAGCCACTCCCCTCCTAATTTATACTTGTGCCTGGCATTACTCCATCCCAGGTGCAGAGTCCAGAATTTGTTTTTGTTACATTTCATGCTATTGATGATTGCCCAGTGCTCCAATCTATCTAGATCCCTGTGCAAGGCCTCTAGTCCCTTGAGAGTGTCAACAGCACCTCTCAGTTTGGTATCATCAACAAAGTTGATAATGGTGCATTCAACTCCTGCATCTGGATCATTGATGAATATATGGAACAGAACTGGCCCTGGGACTGAGTCCCAAGGAGTACTGCTGCTGACCAGTCACCAACCAGATGTAGCCCCATTCACTGCAAGACCTGAGCTCTGTCCTTCAGCCAGTTTTTCACCCAGTGCACTGTAAGCCCACTCATCTGATGGTTGGACAACTTTGCTTTGTGAATCTGTTGACTGTGCCTGATGATTGCATTGTTCTTTAAATGCCTTTCAACAGTATCCAGTATGATCTTCTCCGTAATTTTTCCAGAAACTGAGTTTAGACTAACAGGTCTGTAGTTTCCTGGGTCATTCCTTGCACCCTTCTTATAAATTGGACTAACATTGGCTAGCTTCCAGTCAGCAGGGACCCCCAGAGACTACTAAGACCTTTGGTAGATGATCAAGAGGGGTCCTGCCATAACATCCACTAGCTCCTTTATTACCCTCAGATGAATCCTGTCAGGCCCCACAGACTTATGAACATTGAGCTGATATAGCTGGTCCTTTACAATTTCAGTGTCTACAAATAGAACGTCACTGTTCCCACACTCATGGTCCCTTGACTCAGCGGGACAGGCAGCCCAAGTTATCTGTATTACTACAGACCAAGGCAAAAAAAGCATTGAATGTCTCTGCTTTTTCTTCATCCCTATTAATCAGGTGACTGTCTTCAACAAGTAGCAGTCTGATGTTTTCTTTAGACCTCTTCTTGCTAATAATGTACTTGAAAAAGCCTTTCTTGTTGTCTGACACAACACTTGCCAGGTTCAGCTCTAACTGAGCTTTGGCCTTTCATGTTTTCTCCCTGCATATATGAGCCACAGTTCTGTAACATTCCTGTGAAGCCTGACCTTCCTTCCAGAGATCATACAATTTCTTTTCCTCTTGACTCCATAGAGTTCCCTGTTCAGCCAAGGTGGTCTTCTGTTCCACTTGCTTGACTTATAACACAATGGAATTGCCTGTTTCTGTGCTTCTAAAAGGTGGTCCTTAAAGGTTGACCAGCATTTGTGGACTCCTAAGCCCTCAAAAACAGATTCCCAGGGTACTCTACTAAGTAGCTCCCTGAATACCTTAGTTTGCTCTCTTGAAGTCAAGGTTAGAAATTCTGGTGTCTTTTTTTCTCATTACACTGAAAATTTTAAACTCAACCATTTAATGATCACTGTGGCCAAGTCACCTACCATCACATCCCCCACGAGTCCTTTATTCAAAACCAGCAAGTCTAGCAGGACATCTTTCCTAGTTGGCTCACTGAGTACCTGTGACACCAAGCTGTCTCCCACAAATTTCATGAACTTCCAAGATGCATTTGTCACAGCAGTATTATGTTCCCAGTCTGGGAAGTTAAAATCTACTATAAGGACAAGGGCTACCAATTCAGAAAATTCTCTTAATTGTCTATAGAAGAACTCATGACTGCTAACATCCTGTCTGGGTGATCGGTAGTAGACACCCACATCACTGTGAACTGTAAGGGCTGCACAGTCAAACCTCTCCCTTACATACAGTGTGACACCTCCACATCACCTGCCCTGCCTTTCCCTCCTGAATAGCCTGTAGCCCTCCATCCCAGCACTCCAGTTATAGGACTCATTCCACCAAGTCTCACTAATACCAGTGGTATCATAGTTCTGTGAACTAACCAATCCTTTCAGTTCATCCTGTTTCTCATACTGCGTGCACTGTGTACAACCATTTTAGATATGCTCAGGAGCCCTCTCTGCTCCCAGGAGCAGCGTATATGTTCCCACTAGCATTGCCACCCTCAGGCAATGCCATGTTAATCCTTGGTTTACCTCTGGCAATCCTGTTGGTATCCCCTGGCAATCCTATTGGTATCCCCTTCCACCACTGATTTTAGTTTATAGATGCCTTTTCAGTCATCCTGACAGCTTACATCCAAAGATACATTTTCCCCATCTGTTCAGGTTGATCCCTTCAGGCCTCAGCATACCTTGTGCCTTGAAGATTCTAACATGGTTTAAAAACCCAAAGTTTTGGTGGAGGCACCAGTCCTGGAGCAAGGTATTAATATCGTGGGCTCTCCTGTTTCTTGCAAAGTCTCTCTTACTGGGAGGATCAAGGAAAACACTGCTTGTGCTCCTGAATTTTTTAGCATTTTTCCCAGAGCCCTGAAGTTTCGTGCAATTTAACCTTAGACTTGTTGGTGTGATACCATTAGTACCCACAGTCTTCCCTGGCTTCATCTGGAACCTTTTTTTATCTTAAAGACTATTTTGACTGAATATTTTGTCTTCAAGATTACGTCAGACAGAACACTTATCTCAAGATAACCTTCAAATGCATACACAGTTGAAGATCTGCTTATCTGTGGAGTGTGATGACAGTGGTAGTGTTGTGTTTATAGCTTAGTTTTCTATTTTTACTCTTTCTTTGGTTCCATGCATATGTAAAAAACCTTTACATAAAGAAATGGTAGTAAAAATTGATCAAAAGCAGTAATTAATTGTGAGTTCAACTAGCATTGAGGCTGAAGTTTAATAATTCAGGCGTGTTGCACTGGGTTACTGAGATATTTTGGGTTCTCGATCCTGCTGTAACAAGAATTGCTGGTTGTATATGATTGTGTGTTACCTTGTGTGTGTGTGTGCATGTATGCTTACTTGCTTGTGTTACAACTCTGAAAGCTGAAGAAATGCCTGTTTCAGATACTGCTGTCCGAACTCTGCCAGTTTAACAAATAGACCTTCTCCTTAAACAGCAAAGAGAATAGATGGTCTCACAGATGAAAAATTAAGTAATTTTAAAAGTTTGTCAGATGTGCTGCCAAGGACTCCTATCTTCATGGAGACTGGGAGATGGGACCACAAGCTGGTTTTTGTGAACAAAAATCCCAAACATTTAAGCAGGAATCTGATGGTTAATACTTGCTACTAGGAGAGGTCGCTTTTCTTGCAAAATGTTTACTGTGGAAAATCAATGACTGTATGTCTTCTCTACTTCCACTTGCATAATATCCTTTTCCTCCTGACACTTTAAACTTTGAAAGTACATGAACAAAATTAAGGAGTAATATTGTGTTGCATATTTCAGTTTACTGGTGATTTGCATGCTAGCTCATTTTTGGAAAGGTTAGGGATGTTGTATTCAAACTGGGCACTTTTTGGAATTGCATATATATAAGGCTAGAGTGAGCCTGGTTGAAGGAGGGCTTGCTACAAGTTTGAAAGGTTTTAAACATACCTGACACAATGATTGAGAATTGTTCAATCATTCAAAAGAATCCTTCTGCTATTCTTTTTATAACTTCCTGTGATGTTCTTTCTTCAGATGATTTCCCTGGTATTTGCAAAATACAAATACATGGGTAGATTTCACAAAGCTTGTACATTAATGATTTGTTCCTCTTCATATAGTTGTTTTATACATGCATATGGTAGTGTGCATAACTTCAGTCACTGAAAATAACCTTAGTAATAATCCTAGTAAAAAAAACCAACAAACCCCTGTCTTCTAATTTTAGCCAAATTGACATAGCTACTATTTGCACAGAATGTTTCAGTGATGGAACGTGGGTAGAAATTTTATCCATTGGTGTTTATTTACTGATTTTGGAAATTGTTCTTGTATTGCTTATTATGTTTTGTGATCTGCATGTGAATGACCCTTTCCTTTTGGATGACTGAAATGCACACATCCCAATCACTGAACAACTGTGTATCTCACTGCTGATGAGAGGTTGGTATCACAGGCTCCTAAAGACTCTTGTGTCCCCCAGCAGAAAGTTCATCTTGCTTTACTCCCAGCTCACATATAAAGGCTCCTAGGAAGAATGGTAGCTAGAAGCAGGCTGTGTGAATTGTTCTTGTGTCAGTCCAATTTCAGATGCTAGGAGGTGGTCAGGAAATCTAGGTATATGCACTGAAAACCTCTTCTGAGCTTTGTTCAATTTAATGGAAGTTACCAGAGGGTCTGTGCTGGACATAGGTACACACTGGAGCTTTAGCAATGTATGGTTTCATAAGGATAGTTCTTTGCTGTGACAAGGTTGTTCTGATGGGTATTGCCCTCTGCTGAAGTATTCACAGGGAGTACTGTGCTCCTGAATACTCTGGGAAACTTCACAGTGATTTATTTGGCTTGGTAAGGGAAGGATCACGAAGCTTGGTTAGACATGAATTTTATTCGGATTTGGGCTCAGATATGTCATCATTTGCTGACATCTTAGTGCACAGGTGAGACTGGTAGTCCCTGCTCCCAACCCCTGTTAATGTGCTTAGCATAACTAGCACCATTTTAAAAGTCAAGCAGCCATTCTCTGTGACTGAGCAGATCACGTATTCATTCCCTCTCCCTCATCAGGCCCTGGAGGTCCTGTGAACCAAGTTAGACAAACCAAACAGATTTCTTCCCTCCCTCCCCCCGTCCTCAAGGTTTCTGGGTGCCAGGGCAGTTACTCCCCTCCTTGCTGGCCTTGAAGGTCCCAGGCACCCAGCCAATCCCATTAGTGATGACCCCCATCACCGAACGGGGAAGCGTAACCACACCCTGAATGGTGTCCATAAAATCATGCGGTTACAAGTCCAGAGTGGGGAACTTGGGCCAGAGCTGCTGCTGGACAGTGACACTCAGGACCCTCCAGTGGCCGGGGACACCTCCACCGTCCTCTGCAGACTGAGTGGCTCATATTATTTTATATGATTATCAAGTCTAGATTATGACTGTTACACTGATACAGCAAACCATGTATTAAGGTCTGACCTCATCTGCAGAGGGTCCAGGTTATTAGAAATTATAAGTTAAGTTTTATTATAAATTCTGTATTATGCTATTTATAGATTGTGTATAGACTGTAATTTGATTCTGCTTGTAGAAACCCTGTGCCATTCTAATCACAGGTTCTGTGCTATACTAATCATAATATTCTGTTAAGATTTAGTGCCAACATCGTTCTACCAAGGATCCCTAGAAGAACCTGTCTGATCCCTCAGTGTCGGGTGACAACAGATGATAGTACTTCATACACAAAATGCTTTTGAATTGTTAGTTATATTAAGGCTTATGAAAAAGTATGTCTGTGATCTTGTGTTATCATGAGACCATCTGCAAAAATCTCTGTGCTATATTTGTTTTTCCCTTGAGCTTTATGGACTGTCCTTATGGACAAGTATTTCCTTTTGAAACAGACTTAATTCTGTTTCCGATTGAAAACCTTCATTGCCAACAGAGGGTTCTGCCACCATGTCTGGTTTAATCCATCTCCACATTTTAAATGATTCTGAATAAAAGTTGGTAGCATATTGTCTTCTTTAGGTCATTTTGAGACATTATACATTGTTTTATTTTGAGACGAGATATGCAGAGAGACATTATAAGTAGGTAAGTGGAAATAAAGAGAGTCACACTTCTGATGTCTCATGCTGCTGGCCATTGTTTAAAGGATCCTTCTGCTTCTGGTCTCACTTGAGTGCCATTGTTTACTCTTAATGGATCATTACTGCTGTCACAGGTTGGAAACTTTTTTAGTGACACAGTGTTCATGTGATGTTTATGTTATGAACTTCTGCTTATGTTCTACTACACACATGAAGAAAATGTGACTTTTTTATCTTTTTGGTAGACATAACTTGTCAAGGTGTTAGCTTTCAGTTAACCTACTTTGGGCTGAATTTTGACTAGTGTGTAAACTAGAGGGTTCAGAGTGCTATTACATAGTTTACCTGTTCATGCTAATCAGGTCTCACATTTCAGCTGCAATCCTTTCTTTCAGGAGTACTTCTAACAGTACAAATCTCATCAGGGCATGGTATAAATGGAGAATAACCAAAATGTTCCTGATGGCAGGAGTAGTGGTCCTGGGGGCCTGGTTCATTAACTGGGAGTGAAGGGCATGCTACTCTTACTCTAGTCTTCATATGTAATCTTGTGATCCATGTTTTGCAGTCTCTGTTATCCACTCTGTATTGCATTCTCCCAAAGGAAAATTCTCCTTTAAAACTTACTTTTCTCCCCATTCCCTTAGTGTTTACTGCTAAATGTAACATGCTGTTTAGCTACCTAAGTCCCAATGATACCTTGGTAAAACATCAGTGTGCATGCTTAAAGTGCTCTCCTTGCTGATTGATCACTGATCTCATCACCTGCTGCTTCTGCTTTCATCTGTTGCGCTTCCAGTCCTCAGCTTCGATTTCCTAAAGAACTACTCTCCATCTGTTGTCCTCTCCTCTTCCTACTGACTGTACTCTTCCAGATTCTTTTCCTTTTCAGCCAATATCCCCCTGGAGTTTGTTGATGGTAGTGAAAACAAGCAGCACTGAATTTCAGAGGAAATGAGGTAAAAGAAATTGTTCCTTCCCACTCAGACAGCAGACAACAAGCTGGTGTACAAGCCAAATGATTTGGCATGGGTGAGGAGGTGGAATGCTATGGGCAGAAGGCAGGAACAGGGCTGGTGTTTTCCTGTCCTGAGAGGAAAGTTTCTGTTTCACTAGTGGCTGCTCTGCTTCTTGAGCCTTATGCTCTTCTGCCTCCAAGGCACCAGGTTATCTTTGGGCAGAATCAGTTGGTTGCACACATTGTGAGGGTCTGGTAACAAACGTGGGGGTGTGTCCAAACAGCTCCTTGTTGAAATGGAAAATCTTTAATAAGGAAAACAAGCTTTTGGGAGTGGTAAAATTTAAACTTATAAATGATAATTTCTTAAGCCGTATGTAAGAGCTAAGCCCATGCAATAATCAGAAGTCCAGCTACCCCACAGTCTGATTTCAGATGGTAGATGAGATTAGGTGCTTGTTCAATTGTAAGGCAGTGAGGTACTGCAGTGCCCCACCAGCCATATTCAGCAGACTTTGTAAGCTAGATCTGTTTTGGGAGTAGGATGTTCTGCTTAATGGTTTTGAAGGATTTTCCTTGCATTAATGGAACTGTTCGTTCTTTGAATACATGTAAACTGAAAATACCACCAACATGTCAGGGTAGTTGTCCCAATGCCTCGTGGCACATTGCGTGAAGGTACCTTTTTGTTGAATCTGACACCTGATTGTTTCCAGGGTCACAAATTTATTTTTGTATTATGAGACAATAAAGAGTCATTCTTTGATTTTCTTTTCCTTAACAGTCAGGATTTCCTTAACAGTCAGCTCTTTTATAGTCTAATTACTTTTCTTCTTGCAGCCTTGGATTGTCCTTGCCATTTATCTTTGTTTTATTTTTAGCTCATTAATGTCTTTGTATACCTGAGTTAGTTATCATTTAATAGCCTCGCCTTCAGATTAGCATATTATTTTCTGTGTTCGTTCAATTCTTTTCCCAGAAACATTTTTAAAAAAGAATTTCTTAACATTTCCTCTATTTTATTTTACAGTTACAGGTATTTTTTCTTGTGTTAGTATGTGATTTGTTCACATTAATTTTTCATTCTTGTACTGGGCCTGGGTGGGATGAAGTTAATTTTCTTCATAGCAGATCATATGGTGCTGTGTTTTAGATTTTTAATCAAAACAGTGCAGATAACACACATAATGTTTTAGCTGTTGCAGAACAGTATTTGCATAGGGTCAGGGGTTTTTCTGTTTCTCTCTCTACCCACTCCCAGTGAATAGACAAGGGGAGGTGCATAAGAGGCTGGGAAGGGTCACAACCAGTCAGGTGACCCAAACTAACCGAAGAGCTATTCCATGCCATATGTCATGGTCAGCAGTAAGAAAGAGAGGATTTAAGGGGGTCAGCCATCTTTTGCTCAGGAACCGGCTGGCCCATGCCTTTGCATGCCTTGTTTAGTTTCGTTTTCTTTCCCTCTTCTTCCACTTCTCCACTTATTAAACAATTTTTGTCTTGACCCATAAGTTTTCTTGCTTTTACTCTTCCCTTCCTCTTACCCTGCCCAATGAGTGCCTGTATGGTGCTTCCTACTGAGGTTAAATCACAATAACTCTATAGACATTTTCTTTTTTAATAAAATGTGTTTGGTTCGCCTTCTTGGGGAATAGAGCATGTCTATGTCCTGACTCTACAGATAGAGGCATAAAAAGGAGTTACGGTTTGGACTTGCAAGTGCTCCACTGTTGTCACTTCCATTAGAACAAAAGAACATTGTTTTTAACTATAAAGATTTTTAAAAGGTGAAAAATTATTTGCTGCATCTGCTGTAATATATGGTGATGGCCAAAAGCCTCTAACCAGAACCAGTTATTAACATTTGAGTTTTTAATGTTAATACCTTGATTTTTAGTAAGCTATGCTATTATTCAGATACAACTTTGCAATACTGCATGTCTGTAGTTTACTGGAGATCATATTGCATCACCTCAGCATTTATCCTAACATTTTTGGCACACACTTAACACAGGAGGAGTTTGTGTGGCAGGGTTTTGGTAGTGGGTGGGTGGGGGTGCAGGGGTGGCTTCTGTGAGAAGATGCTAGAAGCTTCCCCCATGTCCTATAAAGCCAATGCCAGCCAGCCCCAAGACAGACCTGCTGATGCCCAAGTCTGAGTGATCAGTGATAGTGCCTCTGTGATTAACATATTTAAGAAGGGGAAAAAACTGCTGTGCAACAGGAGCTATCAGAGAGGAGTGAGAATATGTGAGAGAAACAGCCCTGCAGACACCAAGGTCAGTGAAGAAGGAGGGGAAGGAGGCGCTCCAGGCACCAGAGCAGAGGTTCTCCTGCAGCCCATGGTGAAGACCATGGTGAGGCAGGCTGTCCCCTGCAGCCCATGGAGGTCCACACTCGAGCAGAGATCCGCCTGCAGCCCGTGGGGGACCACAGGCTGAGCAGGTGGCTGTGACTGAAGGAGGCTGTGACCCTGTGGAGAGGCCATACTGGAGCTGGTTTCTGGCAGGACTTATGACCCTATCACGGATCCATGCTGGAGCAGTCTGTGCCTGAAGGACTGCACCCCATGGGAGGGACCCACACTAAAGCAGTTTGTGAAGAACTGCAGCCCATGGGAAGGATTCATGTTGGGAGTTCGTGGAGATCTGTCTCCTGTGAGACGTACCCCACGCTGGAGCAGAGGAAGAGTGTGAGGAGGAAGGAGCTGCAGAGACAACACATAATGAACTGACCACAATCACCCTCCCCTGTCTACCTGCACAGCTTGGCAGGGGGAGGAGGTAGAGAAGCCAGGAGTGAAGCTGAGCCTGGGAAGTGGGAGGAAGATGGTTTTTAGATTTTATTTCTTATTATCCTACTCTGTATTTTGATTGGCAATATATTAATAAATTAATTTCCCCAAGCCACATGTGTTTTGCCCATGATGGTAACTCCCTGTCCTTCCTCTACCCATGAGCCTTCCATCATATTTTTGTACCCCCTGTCATGCTGAGGAGGGGGAGTGATAGCATGGCTTGGTGGTCACCTGGCCTTCAGCCAGTCAACCCACCACAGGGTGACCGAGCACTGGCACAGGTTTCCCAGAGAGGTCGTGGAGTCTCCATCCTTGGAGATACTCAAAAGCCTGGGCAACCATGCCCAGGTGACCCTGCCTGAGCAGGCAGTTGCACCAGATGACCTCCGGGGGTCCCCTCCATCCTGAACCATTCAGTCATTCTGTGATCATTTTTTAAAGGGCTAATGTTATGATGAAATACTACCTTGGTTGCATATTAATCTGTTTTACTGTTAATAAAGATTTTACCAGACACTGCTGGGAATGTTGTAAATGAGGACTGCCTAGCAATGGAAGAAAAGAACAACAGGGGTTAATTTTGTCTAAGAGCTTTAGAAAAATCATTTATTTTCCAAATTGAAGATGTAAGGTTGTTCAGATAAAGGATAGTGACAGCAGGGGAACATGACACTGTAAATGCTTGTTTATTAAAATATTCTGAAGTAAGGTTAATATGACTGCTGATTGGAGGAAATGTGTTAAAGAGCCAGGTGCATCTAAGTGTTTAGTGCATGTGCAGAGAAAAATCTGTTTTACATGGATGGAAGTACTGACGTAATTCTGGGAGAAGTTTTGAGACAACATAAGAGGATAATCGGTGGGGAGATCTGTTAACAGTAATTGTACTCATGTGACATTGCAAAAGGTATAATTTTGTGACAGCACTGAGAAATTGACTCTAAAATAAGGCTATTTGTAATGGGAAAATATTTTTGCAATAGTAGTTTTGGGTGACAAATTAATAGCTTTGATTTAGGCTTAAATATAGACTAGAATCTGTTACCTCTGTGATGCTTATGCAACAGGATTATAACTGATCTGAAAAAGGTACAAATGCTATCAGGATCACACTTTTCACTAACTGTAGTAAATAAGGATTGTAAGAATCACATCTGATACTAAAAAATGCAAGTGTAAAATTTAATTAATTAATATCTTATTATCTCACATCTGAGTAGACCATGTGATCTGCTCTTAATATATATGCACATAGTGGATATATATCTGTATGTGAACCTCTGGGAGGAAAGTCAGAGGCATTTTAAAAAGAGGTTACTTTGAGCATTCAGTCATTCTATCAGGGCAGAGTGAGTTTTTTATGGCTGAGACCATCTAGCTGCTGTTACTGCCTTCCTGAGGCTGCTGCCGTCTGTAAGAGGTCTGGCTCAGCTGGACATCAGTTGGGCTTCTCAGCCACATCGTTTGTATTATTATACAGTGACACAACCAGAAGCTGCAATGTTTCCTACCTGGTGGCCATGGCAGTGAGATGCAACGGCTCAACAAGAGTTATGCGTTCTGGAGGTAATCGGAGAGATTGGCTACAGAGAAGAGCTGCTTCAGCTGTACCATCAAACTCTTCCCAACAGAGCCAGAGCCATTAGCCATGCCCCCTGCCCTTCTTTCACAGTTCAGAAAGGATACAGCTGCTATTTTTTGTTACAAGAAACATTTTTTGTATTTCATTATAAATTCCTAATGGAGAAGAGACAGGGTTGTTCGCACAACAGCTGAGCTAAACCCCTGCAATCATCTGCTATAATCCACTTGCCCTGGTTTATCCAGTGATAAATAAAAATTTTAGTGTGGAAGTTACTATGTGCCAAGTTTTCTGAACACCAAAATACATGTTTTTTGTGGTTAAAATGGTGATACTAATATCCACACAAGCTTGCTTTTTCAACCATCCATCTATTTAAAACTATTTCCCTCCCTGAAATGTGGAAAACAACATGACATTATGGCAGTATGGAGCCAGTACAACTTAACCAGATTTAAAAAATTAGAAGAGGGAGGAATACTTGGGTAACTTTCTACATCTCAGTCAGTGACCTGTGATCAGAGCATTCTGCTAGAAACTTCTCCCTCAAGCCACAGTGCCAGTTGGCCCATAAAACTGTATCTCTGTTTGCTTTAAGGATTACGTGCTCTTGCACTCTGTATTTTTATAAAAAAACTAAAAGCATGAAAATAGTATACCTGCATAAAGTATTTTATGCTGACAGTGTTTTCCCTAAAGGATTACTGTATTTGGAAGAAAAGAACAAACACAGAATTTCGCTTTAGTTCACACACTTGTAACTACTACACACTTATGAGTTCACTGTATCTCTGATAAATGCTGAAAATGTTTTTCAGAAAGTTATGGTGGACTGAGTCTGATGTTGAACAGGGATTAGGCAGAAGTGTCTCTAGATTACAGCAACCTGAAATACCCTCAATATGATGGGTGTCAGATTGGAAGCTGCCAAAAAACATACCTACATATCAGTAGAACAGGAAAGTCCTTGTATTTTGTTAGGGATTTTATCTTTGCACTTTTGTATCAATATTAAACATCTAAACCATATGTGTAATTCAAAAAGAAAACCTGTAATGTAAAAGGCAGGTGGTTTTATTCTGTATCTTGAGGAAGTACTTCTGCTTTTAGAACCTGACTGGTGATTTTGTTAAGTGATAAATGAAGCCAAATCGAGTATAGTAGCAAACTGAATTAGTTCATATAGCAACAGAAAAAAAAATAAGAAAAAAACATTTAACAGTACAACTAGGCTGTTGTTACCTGAGGAGGCAGAAAGAGAAGGTGCACAGAACTGAAAGGTGCAGTTACAGCACTGTGGGTTTTCTAACTCTAGTCACGCTTTAGCTGTTTTCCTTCCACTTTCCAAGCCATTTGTAATGCTGCAGCTCCTCCAAGTAGTTTTTATTGTGTGAAATGACTAGGAAGATAGGTAGAGTACACAAAAGCTTTCTGTCTAATGCTGTGTCTGCTGATTACCTCTGCACTTGACAGGGCAGGAGAGATGGTTAACTTGAAGGTAGACTTCTGAGACCATTTTGATTATCTTCTCTTGTTTTGACTCATGATAAATACTGAAGGAGGGAATCCTCAGCAGAGAAAGTGTGTAGCTTGCAGTAAGAAGGCAAATGTTTTTCTGGGAGAATTTTCTCAGTATTTGAATGCCCATGGGCATAAGGAACGTATTTAATTAAAAAAAAAAAAAAAAAGGCAAGCTTATAAAATCTTGTAGAGTTGAAAAATATAACATTTAATTCACTGGAAAATCCTGTGTTCTAAAGAAAGCAAGAGTTTAAAACTCAATTTTAAATATATCTCTCTGTATATAGGATCAGGCTGTCAATTGGTTGAAATAATCATATAAGAGATAAGGTATGTATAAAAGCCTAATTTAATGAAGAATATGAAAACTTGAAATAATTTTATCTTGTCAAATTGGGTTTGTTTCTGTGACACAAAAATGTACTTAGAAAACTTACCTGCAACATAAATCTTACTAATATGTATTGAAAGGGTAGGTGTCTGCTAGTATATCTGAATAATTTATTTGACAATGACAAAACCAAGTTGAATAGATGTTTTGCTTGGATTGTTTAATTTAGGTGTTAGGACTGTGGGATACCTTGCTCTCACAAGGCTTGTGGAAGCCCACTGAAATAATGCAAAATAACTGCCTTGGGTCATCCGGAGGAGTTCATCCTAAAGCAGGGTACAAGTCCTTGAGTTTAAACAGTGTATTTGGCTTTATCTGCTGTCTGTGGAGACCTGCTGGTTTGACAGTTGGAACTGCTGGTGCTAATGCCTGGGTGTTACATCCAGTGCGTGCAATCCATGAGGCACTAGACAGACAATTGTTCTGCTGGAGGGTGAGCTAAATTGGCTGTTTCGTGCAAATTAGCAAGGCACTGCTCTGTCAGCACAACCCTAGGTTGGTAATGTGGGGCACTAATCTCTGGATCCGGGAGAGGACATACCTCCCTGTCTTCTGGGAAGTGTGTTTGGGAGGTACAGATTCTGCCTGATGCAGCATGCTTCAAATTAGCATTGTAGGTGAATGTTTCAAAATGGATCTGGCAAAACCAGTGCTGATGAGTTACCATATCAAATTTGTCACAGATGCAGGTAATTGCTAGGTGGGGTTGTACAGCCTGTGTTATGCAGGAGGTCAGATTAGATCATCACTGTTTCTTCTGGTTTTAAATTCTGTGACTTTAATGGAACCCGCTGTTCCATGCAATCACTGTCCATACTTGTTTATCACTGACACACCCACATCAGCTTGCATCCCTATGTGGCTCACACTGTAATAGAGCTGCTTGTTTTCCAGGGCATGAAAAGCCTTCCATCGGTCAATGTGGCCTTCCATCGGTCAATGTGGTAAGCAAAATGGAACTTTAAAAATTACATACTTGTGTGACCTGGAGTTAATTCAGGGTGAGAGAGGGGAATTGAAGATTATGGAATTCTGAATTAGAAATTCAGATATTCTTGAGTAACTTCAGCTAAATCGAACCTGTTTTAAAGTAAGGCAGCACTTCACTCAGGTTTAGAAACAGCAATAATAAAAATACAGAGTGCAGAATTGTGTGTTATGCAGAATTATGTTACTATGTATTGTGTATGTTACTATGAATTATGTGTATCACGTTATTATATATTATTATGTTCTTAATGCAGAATTAAGTACAAAGTAAATGGGTCAGCTTGCAGTAAACTGCTGTTGCTTGAAAGCCTTTTGTATGATGTTGGCTGTGTTCAAATGAACAATTAGTCTGTTTCCGTCACAGGGATTTCAGAGTACAGGTCAGGATTGGTCAAAGATTGCTTCAATTGGATGTATTTGGTATTCTTGAAAATAATGTCTTTTTGCAGTTCAGACATGTGTATGCAACCCTATACTTGTTCTGGTAAACCTTCACCTCTCCTTTTATTTTTACAGGTGCTGGTTACAGGCATGAATTCACCTGTGCATGCAATTTTTGGCCAAATCTGAAGGCCTGAGTCACAAAAGTTTAACTCTGTTTGCATGAGAATACTGAGAGATAAGGCTAGGTTTTCAGTCAGTTTGTACGCATGAAATCTTTAAAATCTGCTACATAAATGTATAAAAATACAAAACATGAAACTAATTGTTGAAAAAGTTGTTGATTTTTTTTTAGCTTGCATAAATATGAGTTAATTTCTAGATCTGCAGATTGAAATCTGTTGTTCATAGTGAACTGGTTACTGCAGTGTTGTCTGCCATGTTTCTGAGACAGAAAGCTCTTCTCGCTGAGTTTGTTGCTTCCCAGCAATAACTGTTTTGCCAGGCACATTGTTTTTTGAAGAAGGGAAGGGAAAACATGATTTTTGAAGAACAAGACGGGGTTGCATTGTTTTTTGAAGAAGGGAAGGGAAAACATGATTTTTGAAGAACAAGACGGGGTTGCATGTCAGAGCACTGCTCCCATTTTAATAAGTCAGCACCACTCTTTGCATTTAACTGCCCTGCGCCGCTTTATCTGTCTGTTAGAATACTTATTTTTACTTGAATCAATTCAGATGGTAGAGTTGCTACGGGTAGAGAGATCATCATGTGGTATTAGTTTGCTGGTAGCTGTAGGTTTCCCCCCTTTCTTTGCAAGGGTCTGGGATAGGATGATGGGTCTGAGTGTTTTCCTCAGTCAAACAAACACTGCATTTGAGATGGTATATAAATTTTACTTAGAACTAAGATCATTTAAAAATGACTGAGAAGGCTTATTTTTAATGGACAAATGAATAGATACTGCAGTCACAGTTATCTTTGGTATGTTCCAAACATTTTTAAAATGTCTTTCCAACAGATGGTCTGTGTAGCTCTTCTCTGGAATCAGCTATGCCCATTAAAAGAGGGAACATAAATAGGTCAGATTAAACTGCTAACTGTTGTAATGTAATTCAGGAGCACTGGGCATAACATAGCCTTTTGGTACAACAGCACATCTTTCTGATTATTGTCTAAGGAATGTGTTGCAACCTATCCAAAGGCAGTTTGTATACAGAGCTGTTGCTTTTATTGTATTTTCTCTGACACCCCTTGCTGGTTTTGTTTATATGGTTTGGCTGGATATTTGGTGTGGTTTGGTTGGATATTGATTTAGTTTCTCTGAAACAAAAATACAGATTTAAAAAGTAATTATTAAAAAAACCTTTTAAAAATCCAGTTTGCCTTTAAAAGAACAGGAAGCAGGTTTAATGGCTGAAAGTAAAAAAAAGATTTGCTACAGATATTATTTCTGAGTTTACCATTTGTGCAAGGTGCCCAGGGTTTACTCTGTTATTACTATTTTATTTCTTTGTTAGCTATAAACAGATATATTTTGGGTAAGTGGGGAGGTGGTTACAGCTACTTACAGCTTTTAAGCTTATCATTATTGGTTGGCAGCATGTCTGTCTGTGTCTCATGTCAAATATTTCACAAATGTGAGTGCTTCAGCGGCTGGTCTGCCATAACCCACATGCTTGTGTGCTCACTGGCTTTGGCCATTTCATTGTACTATAAATATGAAGGGTTTTTTATTATTTTCCTTCATAAGTTCCTGCTTATAGTATGAGAATTGGTTGTTTCTGGTGGCATGAACCATTGTCAGAAGCACCTACCTCTGATGTGATTCTTTCCAAACTTTTAAGTGCTGTGAGGATGTCAATGTGATGGTTAGAAGCTTGTGTCTTTGAGCATGCATTTAAATGAGACATCGGAGAGAGTTTTTTACTTTAGTTACTAGAAAGCAGTTTAAGCAGCTTTATTCAGCTCATTTCATTTGGTTTGTGTATTATTCATTTATAGCACAAAAGGGGGGAAAGAAAACAAAGAAGGAAGCTTTTGAGTATGCGTCTGAAGCCAATAAATTCTGAGAAGTTGCGTATTATCTAAAGCACCCTTAAAATACCACAATTTGATGATGAACCCAGAAGAGCTCCTCAGGGTTACAGAGGTCTGCTGGTATCAGTTATGAGGAAGAGAACTGGAAGCACAACTTGGCATGCATTACAAATGCACAACTTAATGGTGGTATGGCACTTGGGGCAGGGGCTGGGTCTGAAACAGCTTTGGAAGCAAGCAGTTTTAGTGAAATTATTAATAGTAGATGGGAGATACCTGTGCACTTAACACTGGCATAGTAGAACAGCAGGACTATGTGGATAACATGTTATCTATTTATTTTTGTAATCGTGTAATGGTGAAAGCTTGCAAGGCAGGACTGTTGTAGAATGTATACAGAGACAGTGACTTGGAGAGATAAACCTAGAATGACTATCAGTGCCATTCATATGGTGGGTGAGATTAGGAGCTTCGAAAACTCTGAAACTCAGACCGAAAAGTCTGTCCAAGGAAGCTCCATGTCACTTAAGACAGCTAACAGCCATTATCTATGGTATTGTCAAATAATTCAGTTTTGTTTAGCTACATTGCTAATCTTGAAGTAATGAACAAAATTTAATTTTTAATTCAATCAGATTTCCAAATTACTGCTTATAATGGAAATATGTATCTATGGAAAAGTATTGATGTATTCCAGTGTTTAACCCCATATGTATGAAAGTGGGTATTCAGTTTTCAGTAAAATAGCTCAAAACTGAAATTTGTAATTGATAATCAAACCAAACTTGTGATGAAATTTATCATCCAGCCACGTTGTGCCCATTAATGAAGATTTTTTTGTGACGATTTTTGCAAGAGATGAGCATTCTCTTGCAAATTATTGACTCTTTGAGTGGCTTCCATCCATAAGAAAGCGCTTTGTAATGTTTCTGTACTAAACCATAGGGAAAGAGACAAAAATATTAGTCTGACCACTAGTTAGTTGCCTTTCTAGACAAAGTTCTGCAAGCTGCAGTGATAAATAACGTGCATTTTCAAATATAAAGGAACATATGCAGATGGTCTACATTGCAACATACTGAAGTAGGCTATGTTGTTAGGATCTGCAACGCAAAACTTTATTTGGAATATATAGCATGGTGACATCTGTAAGCTGAATATTGACAATGATGCATGTTCATTTTATTGGTCTTCTGCTGAGCTTTAGGATCATCTTGTGTATATTATGTTCTCATGCTTATTTTTGCATTAATGATAATATCAACTATGGATTTACATTTAAGAACTCAAATACTTTAAGAAAAGGAGATTATCTTCCTGTGTGCTTTTACACTTACAGTATGTTCTGGATGCCCCTTGAAGGGAAAAATTGTGTGTTTTGATTTGTTTTATTAAATAATGTAGTACTGTTTTGTCAAAGTGACAGCACTGCAAAACCAGATGAATATGCATGTCTTTAGATAAAAATAATAGTTTCCCTTTCTCTTATTTCTAACCTGTGTCTTCTAACTTTATGTTGAACTCTAGAGCATTTTGTCCTCAGTTGTTGTATATACATGTTTATTATTGTAGGTTTGTTACTTGGAAATTTACTACAAATTGAGCACCTGAAAATACATCTTTGCTAATTTGGAAATGTGATATGCGAAGGGAACACTCTCCAGCCTCCAGATAAGGTCTGCAAAGTACCACTGAGACATAAAGTAATCTGTGGTTTGGGTTATCCTGAAAGCTTTTACTGATATTAGTCTCGATGGAGAAGTCCTGCTGTCACATGTTCATCATATACCAATTGCGAGCAGGAGGATCAACTCACAGGGAAGGCTGAAGCTATTTCCTATGCTGCAGAGACTGAGGGTGTGAAAGGAGCTAATGCTTATTAAGCTGCACTGATTAAAAAATTGCAGTTTGTTAGATATAAGATGCTCTCTTCACTCCTAACGGGACGAGTAAGCACTTTATTAAGACAAGGGCATTGTTCTTCAGAAGCAGATACAAGCTTTGTTTGTTATGTGTGGGTCTTTTTTAAAGTGCAGTTTGCTGCTTTGCTGTCAGAAAAAAATTGGCTGCTCTCTAACATAGTATTGTCAGAGAAACAACTGGAATGCAGAAATGCCTTTGAACTCAGGATGGATTTTTTTTTTTTTTTTTTGCTTCCCAGGCAGTCAGCATCAGTGTTTTTAACAAAAGGGAGGAGGCTGATTTACCACAAGGTTTCCTGTTCATGTGGATAAGGAGGTTTCATAAAGAAACAGGAAAACAGAAAGTCTCACAAATCATCATCAGTATTCTGCTACATTTTGTGACATTCTGTTCAAATTGTAAACGAAGCAGAAGTGTCTGCATAATACGGAAGGCAGCGTGGAAGGTACTGAGAGAAAAGAACGGCCAAAAATGCAGAATTATGCGAAGTGCCTCCCCAGTACTGGACTTACCTTCTTGAAGGTACTTGGTGAGAGATGTTGATGGATGTTAATGCTGGTCTCTACAGGAGACACAGGACAGCCCGAGGTTTGCACGTGGAGGAGGGGGTCGAGTGGTAGGAGATTTTCCTCCTGTTTGAAGAAGGCAACTTTACTGCTCTTTGGGGATCATGGCACTTACTCAGGGTGTACTTGAAGGACTAGCTGCTGCACTGGCCACTCGTCTCTTCCAGGACATTTAGCTCTCGCTCCTTTCTCTCCGAAGTATACAATACGTGCGCACGCTCATAAACAAGAAGTGCTTTCCAGGGGAAGCACATAGTTGCTGAAGCAACTCCCGGCTACACATAGGATTTTGTCTGCAGATTTGCAGGGAGGAAGAGTTGTGGGCGGCGGGCCGGCGCCGGGGCTGTCTCT
>NW_020799142.1:3943770-4001460 GCF_003259725.1 Athene cunicularia | reverse complement strand
CGGGGGCAGGGAGGGGGAAGTTGGCGGAGGGAAACCTGGGGGGCTGCTGTGGAGGACAACTTGTTTGTCTGCAAGAAGTCCTGTGCTCGGACAGCCCTTGTTACCGGCCATGCGTATTCGCTGCAGTGCTGAGGATGAGAGACCCAGGTAAGGCAGCAGGAGAGGAAATAGTCGGTGACTGGGTGCGTTTTGTATGCCACCCCCCACTCCCCTTTTTTCTGCTACTAAAGCTTTTCTGCACTGCTTCATAATGGAACACGGGGGACCTCAGAGAGGTGCCAGCCTCTGTGAACAAAACATAACCTTTTTAAAATATAAATTTTAACGTAAGAGTTGACTTTTGAATAATAAATTTCCCATCCTGTGTGTTTAACCTCTGCTTAATCTTCAGTGGGAGAAGTGGCAACTTAAAACATGATTCTGATTTTTTTCTGCACTGTAAATACCTTTATGTTTATACGAACATGGGAATGAGTAACTAGCTCACAGAGTATCTCGGAAAGGATTGGGAGCAGTCTTACAAACTATCTCGGTTGTGCACTGAGATTCCTACCCCATGTTTTGGAGGTACATGTAGGTTACATGGATAGGAAGTGCTGGTGGCACTGGGTGGTAATTAAGTGGCTTGGATATAAAGATTTTGGTTATAAAGACTTTGGATGTGTGAGGCATTGGGAATGGGAGCTCTAGCAAAAGAATGATAGGAGATCCCATCTTGCGCACACGGGTGAGATAAATTACGTGACTGAGCTGAACATTGAAACTAATGAGTAAGTTTGACTTAATAAGAACGTTAAATCAGTGAAGGATCCATAGAGTTACTGGGAAACTTTGTGCTCTTAAACCAAACAAAACCTCATGTGTAGTAAATCTCTTCTTTCCTTTGATCTGAAAGCTTCTCCGTAGCTTTTAATCACCTTCACCCCCTCAACTAATACAATAGAAACAATGAACAAGCTTATTTTATATGAAATGTTCTGAAAACTTTTGCAGCAGTATGTAGTGGAAATAAATACAGCATCTTGAACTTAACTAAAAATTGTTTTTTAAAAAAGTAATTAACAAATTCTGCCTGCACTTGTGTTAAAGTACTGATTGCCATGTCATCAAAATGGCTTTTTAAAAAATTTTGTGTGAGTATAAGAAAACTTATATCATTATATTTTGATTGGTGTTACACTTAAGTTACCCACTGGAAACGTCAGAGGTCAGCTGCAAGAATAGACCTGTTTTCAGTTATCAGTCCTTTTAATTCATATCAGTACATTTATTGTAATGACAAATACAGGTTGTAAATGGTGGTTTGATGTGAACCTACTTGGCAGTACGGAAGAGCTAGAGACAAATGAAAAATAAGAGATAATATTTAATTACAATAGTCATTAGCATTTAGACCACACATCTGAATACACTGTATTTGAGGGAAACTTAATTTCTGCACATTATATACAGCATAAACTCTTTTGGACCAGACTATGTAAGTGTTTTCTTTGTGTGGTAGTGCCCTCACAAACTGGTCTGTTGCAACAAATAATGGTAATAAAGTTTTTTGATAATTTTTTTTTTCAGTAAGCATTTCCCTTTTAATCTCATTGTATAACAGCTATTATTACCACCTTAACCTGCTTCCACATTTTTGTGTACATTAGATTCTTTTACTAGAAAACAAACCAAACCTCACCATTCAGCTCTTGTGCTTGCTAGTGCAGGTAAGGTGCAGCAGCCTGTAATGCATTTCTTTGTTTCCGTCTTACAAGAAAGGATGCAAAGGGCAATGATGAAGACTCCTGGAACCCTCTCTAATTTAGTGCTGCTGTGACAGCCACAGAGCTTATGAGAATTGGAGCAGGTGTAGGAAGGGGGGCAATTGTAAGTGATTTGCTCAAACAGGAAATGTTCTTGTTACCAAGTCTGTAATAAAGAAAGTAGAAAAGAGCAGTCCATTTCACTCTTTGCTTCCATCTGTGTGTTAGGAGTAATGAACATGCTTGTGCTACATCCAGGATTGATTCTGATCCTAAATTTTCACTTGGAGTTCGCCAGCACTTCTGAAGAATGCTGCAAACGCTACCTTTGCTGTGTTAAATAGTTTTTACTTACTCTGGGAGGCTGCGGCAAGGCAGAAAGGATTTATATACAGGATTCTCTTCTCCATTTACTTCCTTGTGACTTAGATACTTTCCTGTTGCAGAGGAAGCAGGAGAGAGCTGTGTTCCAAAACATGCTGTTGGGAAATCCAAAGAATATTTTCTTATCCAAAGATACCTGTGCTTTAAAAAAAAAAGTTTTTTTCCCAGCCTGGTTCTCAAGTGTGAAGGCTGTTTAGCAGTTACGTTAAGAGAAAGATGTACAGCAGCCTTCCTGCTGTACATTTCTTTGGCATCGTCTAAGTAACACTTCAAACAATTCTTGCTTAATTTTATGCCTAGCTTACTGTTCTGTTGGTGCAGGCCATTCAAAGTGTCTGATGTTGTTTGTTTTCTTCCCTCCCCCCCCCCTCCCACTCCCGCTTCCTTTTGGAGGTGTTTGGGCTGTTTTCATTAGCACTGTATACATACTGTATGAATCAGTATACACCAAAACTTCATGCCTACAGAAGAAACTATGACCTGTCTTTCTGCTATGTTTCTTTTCCTCCTGGTAAAGGAGAGTCTTTCCAAACTTTGAGTAAGAATGGAGTTATGATGGATATAGTGCCCTTTGCCATTCTGAATTTAAAGAAGTCACATTTACCATTTACCACTCTATTATGAAATCAGCAGCAACAGAAGTTCAGATGCATTGTTCACTTCCTTCATTGCTATCACAAGGGTAGCTGTTGCATAGACAGGACTCAGGTGTTTTTATTTTTACCAGTATATTGTCTAATTCTGCTCAGTATTAGAAGATGATGTGGTACGGTTACCTCAAAGCAAATGCAGTAGGGAATAAGGGATAATTTTAATCTTCAGTGCAGAGTATTTCATTAACTGTGTAAATTTTAGTGTCCTTGTTTCCTCTAAAATGCAGGATTTTAGTAAATGCTAAAGACAACACCTCAGATAGGTTGCTCTTCTGATCCAGTGTGGTAAATCCTGTATATCCAGCCAAAATATACACATTATTGTTAATATTAGTCTTCCCTTCCTATCCCTTTTTCATTGTGTAACACCATAGAAAAGTGAAAAATGAGAGCTAGTATGTTTATTCTAAATATTCAGCCATGTCCACAGGCCTTCCTCTTGTGCATTCTTACTCTTCCTTGTTTAAACTTAACGCATGCTTTACAGCTGTCACTGGGACACTGGTCCATGCCTGAAGAGATAGATGTGCACATCTTGACACTCTTGCTTGCTCACACACTCTGTCTGACTGTCTGTTATTAACACCCGCAACCCAGGTGTTCTCACTATCTGTCGCTCAGGGGATAAATTTCACCTTCCTATGGACAGAATAGTCTGGGAAGCATAAACAAGCATCTAGAGACCCAGAGTGAGGGAGCACAGACCAGTAGCAGACTTGCACATTTCTCACTAGGGTTGTCATTCTGCCTTTCACAATTTGGGTACACCGTATTTATTTTTACACTGTTAATTTTCAGATTTAAATTTGGGGAAATCTGTTGCTTACCTGACAGCTTTGTTCTGTCTTCTAGGGGCTGGCTTTAGAAGTTCAAACATTGGGGAAAAGTGAGCCTTTTCCCATTGGACTCTATACACCTGAACAAAACACCTGTGAAGAGAGGGTCAAAAAATTCACCACAGAGATAGCAAGAGATGTTTTGAAAGGTGGTACAAGCAGGGATGTAAAGACAGTGGCACTTTTCCATGCTGTTCTAGGTATCCAGGGGGAATTATGGGAACAGTCAAGAAGACCAAAGCATAAAGCAGATCTTTAATGATAGAGAAAGGTGCTGAAGAGGAAGAAATTTCAAGCTTCAGTAAGAATCTCACCGTGAAGCAAGCAGAGTTAGCCCTTCTGTCTTGCTGATGAGTATTGCCACAAGGATAGTGCTAGCTTTCCTCCTCCAAGGGAGGTGGAGATCAGGCAGAGAGAGAGAGATCATAGAAACATTCCTTATTAGTGGCGTGGACAGAAGGCACAATTAGAGAATACAGTGTGTGACTGACTACAAACACAATTCAGATAGGAAGTAGCAGCATAGATCTGTGGGAGTATATGAAGGTGCAGGTACACATTGAAGAGATGGTGGTAACAAGAAACTCAGTTTAATCTGTGACCCATAGTGACCCATAGTGTCACAGCATAGTGACTTGTGAAGTGTGGTCATGAGGGCTAAGAAAATAGGTGTTTCTTGGAAGTCGTCTTCTGTTCTGGAGAATCCTTTCAGAAGGAGAAAAGCGATGCCATTCTCTTGACAATGGAGACAGTGTTTGCCCCCTTGATCTTTGTTCTGGGCTAGTTTCACTGTTGCAGGCTAGTTCCATGCTCTTGACTAAGAACCAAGGTTCATGGTCATAGAATCTGGGCGTGCTTCCTAAGAAGAGTTATCTTGGCTTCCTCTATGATTTGACAGGTTTGCAATTGTTTTTGTTCTGTTTTTTTCTTTCATTAGAGCTTCCAGAGGTTTTAATTGTAAAGAATCTGGAAGAAGTTTTATGGTCATGGCCTTTTGTTAGTTTTCACTCCAATAGAAGGAACCTTTTGGATGCAGTAAAACTCATTTCAGGTGAGTTCTGTAAAGCTACAGCATGTGACGCCTTGAGTGTTCTAACTGAAGTCCTCTTGTGTTCTGGCCATTATAGAATAAGGAGCAGATTGGCATTTGATGATTTTCCGAGTTGCTTCTCTCTGAAATTAGTTGTGCATTAGTGGGACCTGCAGAAGCAAACCTCTTCCTTGCTGAGCTGAATTACAGCCAGCGTGAAAGCTGCAAAGTCAGAATTGCTCACGTGGAAGTGAACTCCTTCATTTTTTCAAAGCTATTTTTAGGTGATTGTTGACGTCTCCCTCTCTGGCACGGACTATTTTTTCTGTGTTTTGGTGAGTTATATTAGCATCTCACTTAGGTTTCAGAAAGTTCATTTTAACAGGCTGGATTAGCACATCTTGTCATTCTTAAACTTCAGTGGATTTAAAAAAAAAAAAATCCTAGACTTAGTTACTTCCTGCTGCTACTTACTCATTTGCCCTCTTTCTCATTCTCTGTGCTGTAATCGCGTACTGAAATGAATCAAGTCTTCGGAGTGTATTTGACAGAAGGGAGCGGGTGAACACGCGTGATGCGGTTCCCTCACTGGGATACACGCTGGGTCGCTCAGTGGTGTAGAGCGCAGTGGTGTGTTGAGCCCCTTTGACACCGAGCCCCTGGCTGGTGACTCACTGCCCCGCGGCAGGAGGGGGCAGAGAATCGGCAGGGCAGGGCAAGCACTCCGAGGGTGCATTCTGCCGTGAGCCAGAAATAACGCTGACCTACACAAGGATTAGAAGAACACCAATCAAAACTGTACTAGGCTATCCAGTTAATGGATTTACATGCTTACCTGCAGTGTTGCTCCTTTGTGACAAGTATGGCTCATCTAACGAATTCAGGCACTAGAGATAAATTTTAAGAGAAGCTATGCACAAGAGGTATAATACAGTAATAAAGATCTGTTGGTATAAATCTAATTGTGCTGGTACGTTTTATTTGTTTTAAGTATGTTATATTTTTAAGGCTTTTAGGGAAAAAATAATTCTGTACTTCCATATTTTCTTGGGGTTTTTTTACTTTTTTTGTTTTCACATACACTTTTATGTTCTGAAGACGAGATTAAGAGGACTAAATGCAAGGACAATTTTTAAAGGTATCATAGAATGTTAGCTGTGGCAAAGACGTTGAGATTATTTCCTCAGCTGCTGCAGTTAGTTCAGTTAGCCCGTTCCTAACACTAGTGCTCAGTGTACCCATTGTATATCTTTGTCTATCACTACTGTGTAGTATTTCAGAACCTTTTTTCAACTCTTCAATGTGTTTTAAATAATGCAAACTCAAAAAATGTCTCTTGGTAGGTTGTTTGAATTTAACAAAACCATATAGTCAGAAAAAAATAATTATATATATCCCTTCCGTATTCCTCCATATCTAAGTTCTTGTGGGGCAAAATGCATTTTTTCACTGGGTCCATACTCTGGAATTAGCTGGTCATGCTCCCTGCCATCTACCCAAATTATGCATTTTAGTTAAGTAGTGGTGGCAGAGTGGAAATGAAGCCACTTCTGCTGTAGCTTTTTTGCATTTCTGTAAGGATGCTTTGTAAGATTTCTTCATTACTACTTCCAGTTTTTATTTTGTACCTCTTAGCATCTGGGCATTATTGGTAAAGCTGTTCAGCTAACTAGAAGCCATTGTGTTTTTAAATCCACTGTGCCTTGTACTCTAGATCCATTATTTTATATGCCCATTATGGGTATGCATCCAGTTTGGGGCCTGCCAGTACCATAAGGATGAGCAAGTCCAGTGGAGGGATGCCAAGATCAGGGCCTGGAGCCCTTGCTGTGTGGGAGGAGAGACTGAGGGATCTGGGCTTGTTCAGCCTGAAGAAAGAATAGCTTTGGATTGAACAGAAGCCTCCTGTGCCTGCAGGATGGTTATCAGAAAGAGGGAGTCAGGCTTCTTGCTGATGTGCACAGTGGGAGGGTGCATAGACAATATACATAAATTGAAATGACAGTTAACTGAATATATGGGGAAAAAAATTTCCCTGTGAGGACAGTCCGACAAGGGAACTGATTACTCAGAGAGGCTGGGCAGTCTCCATCCATGGAGGTTTTCAAGACCCAACTGTACAAAAAGTCTGGAGCAACTGGGGCTGTGCTGTGGGCAGGAGATTGGGCTAGAGACCTAGTTCCAATGTGAATAATCATTCTACAGTTCTGTACCATTCAGTCAGCCTTACACCACTGCTCTCATCTTTCAGACCGTTCATGTCTCAGGGTTTGCTTCCCTGTTTAACAGTACGTGTGTTGGATTAGCTCTAGTTTCATAGGTCTTCTAAAATTCAGGTTGCATTTCCAAACATGCCTCTTACTTAAACTGACAGATATATTTTTATCTACTGATAGGTGCTTTGTAAAGAACTAATTTATTCATCTTTTAAAATGAGGGCAAGAACTGTGTTTGTCAACTGGTCCCGTATTTCCATGGAGTCTGGCAACAGAGCACATTACTATGATTAATTTATAAAAGAAAACAGGGTGTTCTGAAATGACTGCAGGCCTCCATGAAACGTGAACAAGTTGGAACTAACATAAGCTATATTTAATATTTCAGTTCCCCTCTGAGGTCCTGCTTTCTTAACCATAAATAATGTACAGCCTCTTTTACATACCCTGTTCTTTAGGCTAGCACTAAAGTGTAGCTTGTGTATATCTTTGTTCTTTTTTATTTTGCTTTCTCCTCTATGTTATAGTTGCTGCATTAAAATATTTTAATTATAGGATGATGATCTATAAAGTCTTGTTTGTTTCTAGGACAGGGGGGCTGCATATTTCTTGTTTCTCTGTTCAACAAAGACATACTGAAACATCTTGACTTTAATATCTACTCCAGAATTGCAAAAGAAGTGTTACCAAATTTTATCATCTAGAATGGAAAAAAACCCTCATTTCCATATTCATTGTAGTACAATAAAAGCTTTTATTTAATTCCATTCATGTTTTTGCCTTCAGAGAGATAAAATCTGGTGCATTTGTGGGTTTATGTGAATGAAATGTCTTTTCTCAGTTACTATTTCAGAACAGGCTTGCTAATTCCCATTGTCCTCATCTAAAAAATCCATAATTTGTCACCAAAAATGTGGCAATATCATCTCACTTTTCTTTTTTAAAGGAAGTACTTGCTTTAGAGTTTTACTAGTTTCTAAGAACTAACCATTTTTATATCAATACTGTAGTGCATAATTCATGCACAGTAGAATAGGATAGTAAAGTAGTGTTAACATTATATTCTGCCTACGAAAATTTATTCATAAAATTCATTGGTGATCAAGATGGTTGAATGATTAGAGCACTGGTCTGGGAAATGAAACACCTGGTTTCCAGTGCCAGGTTTGCCATTCCCTGTCTGATATTTGCGAAAGAAAAGCAATCTCATTTATTCTCATCTGTGGAGAGAAATATCACTACCCACTTCTGTGAAGTGTTCATACGTTACTTCTCACTCAAAAGATTTTTAAGTATTATTAATTTTACTTTCTGACTCAGTTTAGAAAATCCCTAGTATCCTTAACTAGTAGCATGTGGTGTTTGCAGACTTTAATTCAGAAGAGTGGACTGTAATGAGTCTCCCAGCTGTCTTTAAATGTGGTACAGGAGTTTCTGGACTTAGTGGTATTGTTGGAGTTATTTGGAAGGTCAGACTAAATGGCTTGGACTTAATATGAAATTATCTGGGATTTTTTGTTGTTTTTCTGGGGAGATGGGGTCACAGGGTGTTGTTTGGTTTGTTGTTGGAGGTTTTTTTAGTGTAACATGTAAACTGCATCAGCTAAATGCCACAATGCTGTTTTGGTTTTACCAAGCTGAGAGACCTAAGTGAAGGGTGATAGAGGACTTCTTAAATCTCTGTCCATGTAATTATTTAAATTGTTTGAAAGATCATGGTATAATTCTGTCACACTGAAAGAGTCTCTAGTCTTTCCATGGTCTGTGGGGAGTATGAAGGGGAAGGATGTAATAATTTCAAAGTACGTAATTCAGAATGGTGGGAGAAATGGTTCCATCCCATTAGAAACCCAAAATCATCTCAGATGGAATTTAAGCTACAATATGTAAGGCTTGCTGGGATTTCAGAGGGCTGGGACATTCCCATCTTTGTACATTCTGCCTGTGGCTGAGGAGTGGGTTGAACATCAGGAGTGGTTGATTCTCACAGTTTCCATAATTTCTGTTGCCAGTTCAGGTCTGTCCACTGATAGTCATAGCTGAGGATGTGAAACAAAACTTCATTTTCCCTTGGCTGAATGTGCTACAGTTGTATCTCTTGCAGTATATAGGTCTGGGATATGGAATAACTGAAACTGTTAAATTGGTAACACTGCAAAAATGTGCATGTGTTGTACATAAATACTTTTATGTTTAAATGTAATATTCTTGCCTAGAGCCATCTGGTTTATGCTGTCCTCAAATTCTTTTCCAGATCTCTGTATTATTTTCTGATTTTGTAATGTAATGGAACATTTGCTATTAATTAGAAAAGGAAAGCCCTTAATGTCCTTAGTGAAGAAAAGCAGCTAACTCATCTCGGGAAACTCTAGTACATTAATTCAGAGCAGGGTGGTCTAATTCACAGCACCATTTACAGACCAACTCCACACCATCTGCTGTCACAACCTTTGGGAAAAGTGGGGGTGACTACAGGGGAAGGAAGTGTGAGCCCTACAACTGAAAGTCTCCCTAGGTGCTTGTACACAGGCTGATAAGGAAGCTGAGTGCTGTTGCTGCATCCTTATACAAAACGGAAGACAGAATTGACAACTCCAGAATACAGCTGGTGGGGAGCACTTAATTTTACAGCCAGCTACTTCTACCTGCAAGGAGGGCCGTCAAATAGGTGCTATGAACCTTCTGTCATCACTGGAAAGTTTGGACCACTGTGACTCAGAAAAAACTCTGCTGGTCATAGTACATTCCTGCTCTTTTTTTCTAACAGCAGCCCAAACTGGCATTTATTCTTACTCAGATGTGGAAAAAGAAGAAAGACTGGGGAGTTAAGGGGTCCTCCCATATGTTGCACTCTTGTAGACTTAACTCTTGAATCTCATGCTTTTGCCAGGTGGTGGAACTGACCTCAGCAAAAAGTTTTAACCAGGTTAATAAGAAACAAATTTTGACCCATAGCACCTGGAGGGGACTCTAATGTTCTGGTGGTTCAGAGAGGGACTGTTTCAGTCTCATGATATATAAATGGAGCTTCAGTGGAGGTTTTGTGTGTATATGAACTGTGCATGATCAGAGCTCAGGGAAGCAGATTATAAATTTCTCTGGTTCTCTGTTGTTGAGACCGGACAAAGGGGAGATCTCAGTAACAGGGTTAAGGAGCACTACAAATTACATTTATAGAAATAGTCTACTGCAGTTACTTGAAAAGTTAGATTTGATACAGTCTGACAAAACATTCCTTCCCTTCCTGTCCCTCACCTCCCTTCCTTCACTTATAGAAATACCTACATTTAAATTTGACTGGATGTAGATATATGGTATGTTAGGAACATGAACGATTACACAAAAATTTACACATCCTTGACAACTAAACCACACTGTAGATGCAGTTACACCTTTGTGATTACAATTTCTTTGAAGTGGGAACAGTAGGACTGAGGCTTTTTATCTCCACTATGGAATTTTTTGGAATATGTTTTTTTATAAACTTTCTGTCTCAGTCTATGCCTTAGAATAGCTCTTCCAAGATGTGTTCTAACAGAAGTTGACACCTTTTTACTCCAGCAATATATAGTGTATATCAGTAGGTTTTTATTTAGAGTGGCACAGACTTTCAAATACACTATCTGGTTCTGGAACCTTGGAACAAGAGAAGAAAATTACTTACTTTCTCCCTTTTTCTGGGTCAAATCCATTTTTGTTTTTCTACATTTTTATACTGGACATTTAGATTTCTGATTATTAGATTGCCTTACAGTGGTGTTAGGGCAACTAAGTTGGCATGAAGGTATGCCACTGTGTGGCTTAAGTAAGCAAATTCACGGTGGCATCTGTAGCTCTTTTATCCTTCCAGTTGCTGAGACTGCAAGAGTGATTTGCAGAATGCTTTTTGAGATCTGCTTAGTGACTGAAACAGAACTATGTCCAACTAGATCCTTAAGTTGAGATCACAAAGTGAGGATTCTTCCTTCAGAAGTAGACTGTTGGCTTGCTTTAGTTTGTTTCCCAGTCTTGACCAGCTCAGACATTTCACCATCTGCATGGCAAGAAGAGAGAATCCCAAATGCAATCTTAGGTTCACTTATAGAAATTTTGTAAGCAGTTAAGTGTATGTTTCAGAATCAGTTGTGTGATGCCAACAGTTTTGTCCATGAATCCCAAGTTCTGCAGTAAGACTTCCTCCAATGTGGAAATAGTAGGGCCTCAGTAGGATTAGAGGAAAAGAAACAGCAATGATGAAGGTCTGTTGCTAGGATAGCAAGCCTTGTACTAAGCACGGAGTGCTGTTCTGTGATTGTTCTGGGAGCACGAGTAGAGGGAGAGGAGGGCTGTACACGTTTGGCTGATTGAGGTTTGGTTTGCAAGCACTGAATGGTTGCTGCTTCTGCCCAGACAGTCACTTCCAGCTTTAGCTCTCCCTGAAGTACAAGCAGCAGTGCAACTTGTTTCAAGTTTGGCAACTTTTTGATAATAGATTTGTGTAAAATTAAGTATGGGTCCATCTAATGACAAATGCAACATGAGAACTGGATAATTGAGGTATGGCTGTGTATGAAAAGGAGCCAGCAGTATCTTCTTGTGTAGGTTCTTCGAACTGACAAAATGCTTTTATGTTACTTGAAAATGAGAAAGATGGGGAGTGGGGAGTGTGGTTGGGAGGAGGAGGAACAAACACCTTCTTATTTAGACCAAGAATATCCTTCCAAAAAATTTGACAGCTTAATTAATGTTAGTTTTCTATGATTATCACATTTTTTAAAAAGCTGATTTATCTGAGCAGTTCTAAAAGTTTGGTTTTCGATATATATTCCACAATATTTGGGTGTGATTTAGCAGTTAGGTGCATTTTAGGTAAGTTAAATCATGAAGCATTCTACAGTTTTGAACAGGTTAAAAAACAAACAAAACTCCAAACAAACAGGTTACTTTTTAATGTTGCTGCTCTTTTCCAGCAATAATCTATTTAGATTGGCCCTTGTTGTTATAAATCTGATACTTGTCACAAAGTCTTTTTTAAAAATATCTGTTTATCCACTTCAGTTTCTAGAAAGAGGCTTTTGAGATTTTGTTTTCTGGGGCTTAGATATATGTGGCAGCTGAGCATGCTGCTTCTACTGCATACTCAGCATTACAGCTGAAAAAAATGGGGCCTGCAAACAGAGGTAATATTATTTGCTCCCTGCAATTAGGTAAATAGCTGCATCGGTGCAGGAGTGAGAGGGTTAATGAGGGGCTAATTCCATCCCTAGAGGGACCACAGGGCTGATTGACAACAGCTGCTGTACTGCAGGATCTAGGCTGCAAAGGGTGATGCTGTGATGAGCCCAGCAGCTTTGATGAAGAGAGGGAACAAGAGAAAAATGGTATGTAGGGAAGATAATGAACAATCCAGAGAAGGACGGACATAGAAAAGTATCCTAGGCCTGGATCCCTGAGAGAGGAGCAATTGTAACAGATAGGAGGGAAGGAAGGAAGAGTTCAGGCTGGAATTGCAGGAGGGGATGCAGCAACCTGCATGCCCTTCATCTCTGTGTGAACATCAAGGTTTAGAATTGACATGATATAGGTGTAGCTTGGATATCAAACCAGCACAGGTGTGTTAATGGCATGTTTAACTGGGCTAGGTTGGCTGTGTTAGAAGGTGGGGGAATGTTGCTCAGGATGGATGCTGTGTCTACTCAGTTCACCAGGACTGGCTACTTCTCATGGTATTTGTCAAAATATGAATGAAAATAGGACACAGGAGTCAAGTTATCCACAGCTCTGTAGTATATGAATAATTTGGGTAATTTTCATCTCTGGTACATAATCTGATGTTGCCACCTGAAGTTGGATTCTTCCTTTCTGTGCCTGTCATGTGCATAGACATGTCTTGTGTTCCTATTCGCATACCTGTAGTTGTTACCAGTATTCATACACAGAACCTCTCAGCACATGCCTGTGTCTGCATTTTGAACTGATGCTTGTTTCTGTGGCTGAGGATACTTGTTAAAGCCCCAAAAATGTTTTAGCTTAAGCCAGAGCCTACCCCACTCCACAGAGAGGAAACTGCTAATGCCTTTCCCACTGCTTTCTACTAAAGACAAAGATTTTTTCCTGCAATTGATGCAGTTAGCTGAGGTGGGGGTGGGGAACCAGCTTCGAACTTTACAGCACAAAGAACAATGGAATATACCCCAGAGGTATACTTGAGAACACAAGGATTGCTAATATACAGGCTAGATGGACCCAAATGTTAATACAGCAGAGGCCATTGATCTAATATATGCATAGATTTAGGTTGCTGACAGCAAAAAATGGTTAGCTTTGTCAGCTGTGCAGCCAGGCACTGTCCCACAGGGCTGTAATGTGTCGAGCATCAGAACTGTAAAACCAGAGTGCTCCAAAGATAGGTAGGTGAAAGGGAGGATCAAAAGGGAAAGAGCACCTTCTGCTAAATAGATTAGGGCATGTCAGCCTCACAGCCTTAGATGATAAGGGAGAAAAATGAGCATATGTTTTGAGAGAGAAATTTGTGAATCATACAGAGATCAAAAGGGACCAAAGTTATCCTTGAGGTGCAAAGCAATACCAGGGAAGTATTACAAATGTGTACCCAATTTTTAGGCTTTTTCTTCAACTTCTGTGATTCACCACACTCAGAGGCAGGATGCTGGGCTGTCACCCTGTGGTCTGGCCTGATACAGCACTTCTTAAGTATGCCTTTTGAACCAGGAAACTTGCTTTAAGATAGGAAAAACATGATCCTTTTTTTTTTTCTTTCTTTTTTTACTGATGTTTCTTCAGTTAGATTGGAATGATTTCTGTTTAATTATTAAAATTATGTTAAATACAGTACTTTTTAATATGTTGAGATCTTGGAGCCCACAGAAACTATTTTTGAGAATGTAAAATAAAAACAAAATCATGCAGTAATGTAAGTCTTAACCTGAAAGTATCGTTTTGCACAAATGGTGAAACCATGGAACATGGAAAAAGTAATTTCCACTTCCATTCCTCCAGATTTTGTGAGCAATATGCCACATGTTATGTAAAGATACAAGTGAGAATGCTGTATGAAGAATTAACACAATAGCTTTAGCTTTGGTATCAGCAGGTGTTTGGGCTTATGTAATGTGCAGGGGTGAAAAATAAGTCATGTGTTAAATGGATTAATGCAGTGTTGATCCTTTTCTGTCAGGACAATTAACATGAGTAAAATATTTGCCCTACTTTAAACAGATAAGGAGGTACTGTATTGTGTTCCTCTTAAGATTCATGTTCCTATATGAGCAGCAGAGAGCACAAGATTTATTTCCACAACTGTATGTAGATTTATAGCTGTGCCGGTTACTGCCTGAAAGCTCTTTAAGGGCCATGTTCACAGCAAGTGATTTTTCTGTGTGTTAGTGAAAGTGGTCACATGAAGGATGCAGATTTTGAAGTGTTAAATGTGATATGTGACATGTAAAATGTCTTTGAATTACAAATTTTGTCATGACCTCAGATTTTCTTTTATATAGATGAGCATATGTGGACATGCATTTGTATGATATAAACATTTTAAAAAGTATTTTATTAAATGTTTCAGAAGTAACTTCCTGTGCTGTCCTGACTTCCTTAGAGAATTAGTAATGTTTTTTGTGTTATTATTTGGTGACTTAAAGCAAAGAAAATTGCAGTCAAGGAGAGAATGACAAACTTGTGAGATGTGCACTTCATATGGAACCATGCTCTGGACTCATAAATTCTAGGTGACTCCTGTTTCTTTAATGGAATTGCATAGGTGAAATAATGGGGTCAAATTTGGCATTCAGAGTCCAAGATAAGGAGTGAACCTGCCTTGGGCTTGGTAGAAACAGTCATGTAATGCTGAAATACTATGTAAATTAATCTCAAAATGTTAGAGCAATTACTATTTTTAATTTTTGTTTGAAGCTTTCAACTTTGCTAATTATAGGCATCTGTAATTTCATTAAGTGCAATTAAATTTTTAATGTGTGTATATACCAGTGAAGATTAATTGTCCAGTAGATACTCTAAAACATGTAAATCTTTTTTTTTTTTTCCTCAGAGAAATCACAGGGAAAATGTCATATAAAATGAGTAGTCCTAACCGAAATACATAGTAGTCTGGATAGAAAATGGCTTTTCCATTTGCAGAAATTTTTGACATTTAAGAAAATTGTCATGGGTTTTTTTCTTGACATGGGATTTTTTTTTTAAGTCCATTGAAAAAGATGATCCTAACTTGAAGAACTAAAGCTCACTGTCAAGTCCCTGCATCAGAACTTGTGATACAAAAGAATAAAAATAAGTTAATTGTGGGAAGAGAAGTTATAAGAAACAGATTTTATCTTGTACTAGGATTTACCAGGCACCTTTTCCCACCTATGAGCAGTGCAGAGTTGTGAACTGGACTGAAAATGTAACCATTACTTTTGAGGATGAGACTTAGTTTGATTAGCTTCAGGTTTATAATTACTGGCTACTTGTACCTTTGGATTACTTCTGGTACTGTCTTTACAAATTGCTATAGTTGACTCAACAAATTGAGTTAACTCAAATGATTCTCTGCAAATTTTACAGCTACTTGCTTTTGAATTTGGAGAAGCCTGCTAAATAAATGGCTGAAAAAGTATGAAGCCACTTGAACAAAATGCTACAGACAAAGACACCATGTTGGATTATTAGTCCACTGCACAACAAAAGAAAACACTTCTCCTGAATGGAATAATAAATCCAGGTGTTATTGAAATACTAAAAAAACCTATCTGCATAAATTCCTATTCAGTAAACAGATTGAAGTGTGCCAACTGTGCAGATTTGTCTGTGCTGGTGCAACTGATAATAAATATTTATCATTATTTATTTTGACTTTTTCAGCTGTTTGAGCACTGGAGATTCCACTGCTTAAAATATAAGCTATATATTTATATATATTATAAAATTAAATTAAAATATATTTATTATAAAAATTATATATATATTTAATATATAAATTAAATATATATTTAGAATATAAGCTATACTAGAGAAGACAAATACATTAATACAATTTAATTTCTTTCAAAAAGTCTGATTCATGAATAGTATATCACTGTGCTGTCTGCTTTCTTCTAAAGGGAGTTGACATCAGGAATTTGAGGCATCACGCAGAAATCTTGCATAAGGTTTTCTGATGATTAGCACCAGATATAACATGCAAATAACTATTATGAATTGGAGGATGACAAAGTCATAGAGGGCATTTTCAGTTTCTCATTCCTTTGACTTACTGCTTTGGTCTCACAGAAATAAACGTAGCCATTTTCACTAATGCAAATTTATTTCTTTAAGTTTTTTCCTGAAAGAAGATGTTTTAAGTGGAATTCTTCAATAAGAGTTTTATTTCAAGTGAGTTATACCATAGAGAGCAAGAACTTCCTTGGATAGACCTATGGACTGTTTTTAGAAGAAGGGGAGTTTATTAGGATAGAATCGTGCTGGATATTTTTCTTTATTTAACATGCTTTCATCAACAATTGAGGTTAGTTGCTTATCTAAATATAAAAAAGCAAATACTAATTACTGATGTACTAAAAACTCAGCTAAGGAGATGCTTTTTCAGCTTTTTCTGTTGTGTGCAAACTCCTCTAACAGTGTTGTAACAACTCTCTTTTTGAACCTTTTATTTGTAACATATTCATTTTTAAAGCTGCTTCATCACAGAGCCTTATCAGGGCTACATTTTTTACAAAACAGTGATTGTTTTCTATCAAATTTGTTAAAATTATTGTTTCAGTAATAACATCCAGTGCAGTGAGAAAACTCAACAGGAAGTCGGTCTCTCATAGTTTGCCATCCATTTGCAAAGCTTTCAGTAAATACAGTCAGCTTTCCCTCCTGTATTGGCTGGGTAGTAAGAAAGAGGATGCAATGAAAGATGCAGGACTTGAGACCTCTGGAAATGCCAGAATGCGCTGGATGTTGTTTATAAGTGAAATACTCCCCAAGTTAACTTTTACAAAGGTTTACAGCATAAAGCTAGGGGGAAATTGTGGAAGCTTCCTGGAGGAACTGAAGTTATAGTAGCATGGGTAATTTTCCTGCCTAGGAATTTGTATAAAGTTTGAAGAAGTTAATTCCCCGTGTGGAAATGGTGAGGCCAGTTTTGAACTGGTTGGCTGGCAAAGGTTACTGAGCAGAAGAACTGACTTCTGCCTAAAATGATGAGTCCGACCTAGGGGACAGTTGCTTGTACTAAGAATTGACCTGCAGTAGTGAGACACGGACCTGGGGCTGTAGCACAGACAAGCCTGACATGTACAGCCAGGAGTGTAAAGGTGGGTGATACTTGGTAAACCATATGCAACTTGCATCTTGTTTATAGTTTGTAATCTTTCTAAAAACATTTTTAAAACCATTACTTATTCTTGTAAGCTGGGAGGTCCCTGGAGACCTCAAGTCAGTCTCTACTTGTTCTCCACTCACCTGGAGAATGTGTATCTGGTGGGGGCTATTACATATGCAGGGAGTCCTGCGAGGAGCAGCCATCAGAAGCCCTGTGAAGAAGAGATGGCTGGTGGCTTGAAGTTAAAGATGCACAAAGGAGAATGTGAAGATCTCAGAGATGCAGCTGACCTTGGATGGTGAAGTAATTAAGGACTGAACTAAATATATTTTGTTAAGCAAGCATCCAGGAAATTTTGCTTCCACAACTAGGGGTTCTGAAGTTGTTGAGCTGCTTTTAAAAATTGTTTTAGAGCTGTAAGCTCTAAAGCTACATAATGAACATTCTAATAAAGCACTTCAGGGCATGAGCTGATTTAAGAAAACCTGGGAAGGTGTTTTATTTCTGTGAATTTCAAATAATTGGACAAGTAGGTTCCGGGGGGTTTAGCTGATGGGCTTGGTGGGGCTTTTTTGTTGTTGTTTGTTTTCTTGCTGAATCATGAGATTCTAGCTTGTGGTATAAACGAGAATGCTGGATGTGGTAGATCACTGATTTGACCTGGCAATACAGATTTTTGTTTCTCTAAATTTATGGTAACAGCAGATCATGTGGGTCATGCTAGAGACAAAGATCCTTGGATCACTTGAAATACAGCTTTGTTGCTAGTGCACAGGCTTGTCTTTGAAAATCAGAAATAATTTTCTGGTTGAGAAGTTTTGAAAAGAACACAAGAACCATGGGATGCTTTTTTAAATAACTAAATTAGCATAATAAGTAGTATCTCATTTTTGAGTGGCTCTTGAATGGCGATCTCTGTTTTGAATGATCTGGATTGTTCTCAGTCAGAAGAGCCTGGAGTTGAAGGAGCAAGTTAAGGTGATATAAAAAATGGTGGGGCTGTTGGAAAACAAGTCAGTGTAGATGAGCTTACACCCTGTCTGTGACATTGTTCTATCCAGCACTAGAATGTGGGTCACCTTAATGCTAAATGCAGAGGACTAAGTGAGGTGCAGTCTTGGGATTTGTTTTCCTTTTTTTTTTTTTTTTTTTTTTTTTTTTCCTCCCCGAGGGGAGAATGGTATGCCTGCCACCTCAGAGGTGGTCCTTGCAAACTGGAAAGAAACAGAGGAGAGGATCCTGAGATTTGCAACGGATAAGGACCAGCTTGAAAACCTCACTGTTTTTCTCCCTTGTTAATTCATTGTCCCCAGTTGTGTTGGGCAGAGGGGAGAGAAAAAATAGGTCTGTTTCTGCTTTCCATCAATTCAGTGATAAAAACAGAGATCATTTGCCTTACTTAAATTATATTGAGAGTGACTGTAAGGAGGGTAGGAATGATAAATAAGTTCATTGAAGGAGGATCAAATCCTGCTAAGTATGGATGTATCAAGTCCCCCCTAGCTTGTAATGGTATATTAATACCATTTTTTTTATTTTTCCTTAAAAGAAGGGCTGTGGTTGCAGACAGTGTGTTGAGACTGAATTGAAACGAAGAGAGTATTCTGTCCTAAGCGTAGTCTTCCCACCACCCCATTTCTGTCCCCTACTTACTCTTACTTTGCTTACTCACTGGGAGTGGAAGTGGCAACAGGTTCCTCCTTTGGAGAGCAAAAGCAAGGCTGAGACTTCATATGTGGTGCAAAAGCTAGGTAAGAGGTTATCGATGTGGATATGTCAGCTGCCCTTCAGTGGTTAAGGTTCTTAAGAATGTCAAAAGAGTATACTTTGCAAAGTGTAGTTCTTTGTACAGTCTCCAGATTCAGATGTCTGTCTCTTTTTGGTTACTTTTAGGTGTTGTTTTTAGGCTTTTCTTCTCACATTACATAGAATTTTCCATGAAGGTGTAAACATCTGTTTTAATAGAAGTAGAGCCATTGGTCTAGACATCAGGCACACTCAGAAGCACAAATTAGCACCATGCACCATTCATGAAGTATGAATTGTCAGGTGAATATTTCAAAGGAAGATCTTTTCCATGATTACATTTTTTTTAATGTTCTAAAACTGCTTCTACTCACTGGAATAGCATAAGATTACCTGTTTCATGACATTTTTTGAACTATTTCTAGTGTATTTTCTTTACCAAACACTTTTTACTATGATTAAAGTGAGTTTTTTGTTTACTTTAAGAAATGGTTTGAAATACTCACGAGCCTGCAAATGTTAATTTCCACTTTAAAAAAAAAAAAAAAAAGCGGTTGAAATTGGCTTTAAATAATGCAGACAGATTGAATACATCTTAGGCAGATTTTTCAAATTAAAACAAAGTATGTCTTACAGACACTTGGTCTTTGTTTTTCTAGAATTTTGAATGTCTCTATCCTGGATTGTGTTAGCATATTGTTTGTTCAGTATTGCACAAGCATATGAAGTAACTGTCTAATGTCTATTATGACAACAGTTGCTTCAGCAGCATAGTCACAAAATGTCCACTCTGTATGTCACTCTAAAAATTTGTAGGCTTTTTGTTAGCATATAACAGTTGTTTCAAAGTTACAGTTTCAGGGCATGTTTGTAGGCACATCCAGCAATCCAGTGGTATGCTTTTTTATGTCATTTTGACTTTGCCTTAGGTAATTACTTAAAGGACTGTTGATTGTGGTATTTCAGGGCAATGCACTAGCAATCACACAACTGAAATTGTCTAGGGAATATTGAGCAGTCCCGTCACTGCTTCTTGGAGATGGTTGTTCTTTTTAAGTTTTTTCCAATCCATTTTGCCAGTACATTCACAGAAATTGAATTTGATTACATTTATGTCATCACTTGGACTATAAAAATGCACCTTTCATGAAGCATGGCCAGGAAAAGGTGGCATGAAGAATGCATAGAACTGAGAAGAAAAATGGTTGAGAGTAGCTACACATGTATATAACAATCACTTTAAGTGCATTATTTGCAGGTAGTGCTGATTTGTGCTCCTGATAAAATGTGAACTTGACAGTGCCTTTGAGCTCTAATGTACAGCAAATGTCTGTAACACATTTTGTATATTTAACTTATTTCTTAGAAAGTTTTTTAAACTTTGCCTGGATTTTCCTTTGTTTTGAAAGGGTTTTTTTAAGGTGTTTCCTGGCTGTGTGAACCCGTGCTATAATTTCTTTCGTATTTTTTGTTCTGTGTAAATTTTTCCTCTTGTACCTTTGTTACGTGTCTTAAGTATATCTGCCATGTGTTACCATGACAGATTCTCATTCACTTCAGCAGATGAGTGCCAGCCTTACCTAAGCTTTTCCTGGGCTAGCCCTGATATTGTTCTCTACTACCATTAATGAAGGTTAGCGATGCACACCACAATCACAGCCCTAAGACTCCTGAAGTCAAAGTTCAGGCAAGATTTTATTTTTCAGTGTCTTAAAATGTGTTTTTCAGTATGAACTTGTTACCAGACTTTTTATTTCCTTGACAGCAATTGTAGGTTTTAGTCATGTTTCCCTCTTTCCCACGAAGAAGGAGGGTGTCAGAAATATGATGTATAGACATTTGTGGTTGTTTTGCCCTTCTTGCCGTTTTAGCAGGGATTCTAACTGTATTTTCCATGTTATCCTCTACAGCTACCATCTTTCATCTTACAAAGCAGCTTGGGTTTTCAAATCCATTGTAGTCTCCAGTGTCATTTGATAACAACAAAACAGAAGATATTTTCAGAGATGAGGCAGCATTCTGAATAGTTGATCAAGTGTTTCTGTGTATACTGCCTGCCATTAAAATAAGTAGTAGCCATACATAGAAAACATCCAAGCTGCGGTCTGTTAGCACTAAACCATGCAAAATGAAGAATGAGAAACACAAGAGAGGAGAAGATGTCGAAGCCCAGTACTTTCTGACCAGGTTCTTTCAGATGTTCCAAGTGTGGAGGGTGTCATGTTTAACATCAGATTTATGTATTTGGAGATAATCAGTGTTACATGTTAATAGAGTAATACATTCTTACTGTGTTTTCTGTTTGTTTTGTAAGTTACACATAGCAGAATATAGCAATTGCACTACACAGTTCAGACATGATACCATGCTGGGCATCTCTAGTCTTGCTAGGAAGGCATCCTAGCCTTGAAGCCAGCTCAAGCCCACTGCTCTCTTTGAAATTCTTTTGCTAGTTTTCTGGTTTATATATACTATGTTGTACTGGGCCACATTCATATTGTAGCCAAGGAAGGCAGGAAACTAAGAAAAAGATAACATTAATTCTTTAATTTCGCAGAGAAGGATGTGGTTTTAATTGTACCCGTGTAGAATATTTCAGAAAGCCCAGTACCAAAAGAAGTGTTTAAACCACTTTGCAAAATACACATCGTTAAATTATGTCTACAGTATTGTGTAAGATGTTTGTAGAAGCAGGTATGATGGGGAAGAAACTGCAGTCATAAAGGAGGCTGGAAGAGAGGTCATGAGGTTGCTTTTCCTAAGCTTGTGTGCTTTTTTTAATCTCTCAAAACTTGTCTGTACAGTGGTTTGCATTTTTAAAATAGCATGCTATGCACAGTTTGCTATATTAATAGCAATATATGATAATAATTGTTATATATTTAATATATAAGAACCTAGCAGGATAGTATTGGCTGTAAAATGTGGTGTATTTACATTTCAGTAAGCAACCTGCAGTTGTCCTTGCAGAAGATTCAGGAGAAATTGTAGCTTCTAAGATAGGATAGGTGGTTTTTTATTAATACTATGCATCCAGTTTCTTCTCTGAAAGAATTCTTATTTCCTTGGATGATGATGATGGAGAAGCTCATTGGTTGCCTTGTCTGATCCCCTTTGAATCATTACTCTCACATGCATTGACCTTGCTTGTCCTGTTGGACTGTTTTGGTGCATCAGCATCACACAGTGGGTTTTTCCTGGTTGAATGCAATAGTAGCTGTACTGGATCAATATAAAGTTTATGAACAATACAGGGTTTGTCAGAGAACTCTTTTCTCTGTATGAAGCGGTTCTCTGTGGCAGTTGTTGCTTAAAGGTTTAGACTGATGAACAAATCTTTATGGTGTCTGTTAATTTTTACAAACTACTGAGTTTTTGATCTGTTTCATTATCTTGCTTCATTAAGAGGCATCCCACCTTGAACTATGTTATGGATGTTACTGATAGTAACTCTGCTTTATCTATACTGTTTGCTGAGGGGAGTAAAAAAGCAGTATGCCATATGGCTATCTCCATTTTCCCCTCTCGTTTGTCATATCCTGTAGTGGTTCAGTGCTGCAGAGTTACAGTTGTGACTGACATCCTGCCTTCCGGTTGAGATCTTTAAAGGCAGTGTTTCCAAGTTTAATAGTTTGGATCATTAAATTTGAATTCTAAAAGTGACCTTTTTTCCCCAGAATTACATTTTTGTTGACTGCAGCTCTTTGTTCTGATGTTTCCTTGTTTGTGTTACAGCAACATCCAAAGATCTGTGTTCCAGCTCCCACCCTGCTGTGTGCTATACAGACACATGGGGAAGCATGGTCTGCAGGAACGCTCACACCTTAAGGGAAGATGCAGCAATACTTTGTAACACCTTTTTTAAGAAATTGGGGAGGAGAGCTTGGCTCTGCCAGGAATACACAGCTATGCTAGCTGTGTTAACACTGTGTATTACAGGAGTAGCTGGAGGCACCACTTGCATATGACTTACTGCTGTGTGCAGTGGGCACATACATGAAACGGAAGAGTATCCCAAACAGCCCTCCTCTGTGTATAACTTACTGTTGCCTAGTCTGTCCTTTGAGTAATTTTCTCTTTTTTAAAAATTGTTTTATTAGTACTTCAAAATTGGATTGGTCCAATTTATAAAAGGAAAGGATAATTTTGGGTAGTAAAAAATTAAAAAAACTTTCCTTGTAATTAGTAAGTCAGTCCTTTGGTTACTTGGAGAAGAGAGACCTTACATTGAAACGGTGTAACTCTAGTATTGAATACCCTTGCTTGGCAGGAGTTGCCAGGCCAGGCAGCAGCGTTCCTATAAAACTAGACACAATTCATGCTGTTTCTTACCCAGTTTGGGCTGTGCTGGGGGTATGAAGAAGAGTTGAGCTGACTACAGTGTGGAAAGGGGAGAAAGATAAATCCATAGGAAGTTTGCTTCATTAGTTCCATTGTTCAGTGAACAAGTTGTTTTTCATTGAGATTTTTAAATTAACAGTGTCCTCCTGTATTACAGCGCCATGTGTATGGGCATTATTGGTCTGGTATTTAATTAAAACCACAGCTGGTGATCATTTCATTATAGTGTACAAAAGGGAATGATACTTACTTGACTATGTAGCATTGCTTTATTCAATTTGGAGAATTGTTGAGATTTTTTTCATGTATTACTTGAAAGGTGTGGTGAAAGGTGCAAGATCTGATGAACAAACTGGTGAGCTTCACTGCAAGACTTCCCTTCTGATAAGGGAATGAGAGTGGCTTATAAATTCACCAGTTTTCCTGAAAATCAGAAGTTGTGAACAGATTGGTACAATTAGGCTGCCTCTTGTTTCTCCACACTGTAAAACCAGAGCATAGTTTCCTCTGGTAGGAAGAAAGGTCTTCTGCTGAAGGCCAAGAACACTTAAAGATATTCAGGGTGTTTCTGAGTTTATCAAGAGATTTCAGCATACATACATACTTGAAAAAAGCTGTGATGCATATGCTTGTAGCAGGCCTGAATTACTGCTTTTTCACTTGAAAAATGAGGCTGCCTTGAGAATCTTAAATATTCTGCAACATAAAATTGTGTATGTGTATATTTGTACTGAAGTGAGTAACTGCATGTGTAGGACGTTTTTGTAGCTGACTTAATAAAAATGCTTTCGTCTGAACCCACAAATGATGATGCCCAGAGCTTCTAGCATAACTAGTTACACTGCACTACACATCTAAAAATCTTTATAAAATATGTTTTCTGTCTTGAAGCCATAGGTGGCCTTTTCTATAACAATGGGAATACTGTACGTGAAGGAGCTGTTGCCAAATGATGTAGTCTCTGCTGCCATACAGCCACTTTCACACATCAGTACATGAAAACTCCTATGGTTTTGCCTGGCTTCCACTATTGTAAAGGTAAAAGGATATCAGAATAGGACCCATTAGCAAATTGACTGGAAATGGAACAAGAAAAATAACTTAAAAGTGACCTGCCCAATAAAGTGTCAGAGTGAAGGACTGAAACTGGCTGGAGGACTAGGAACAGGGTTTGTGTTTCAGTCTGAGTCCTGGCAGCAGAGCAGTGTTTTCTGTGTTACTTGGTCTGGTGTGAAAGGCCACTTTAGTTTTCTCACTGAGTATAACTTGGAGCTGTTTCTTTACTACTACAAAGGAAGACTTCAGTATTAGTAGCTAGTTTTCCTCCTGGACTTTTTGGTTACAGTAGTCAGTACTGAGTGTTGAATTGTAGCTGATGCCTTCAGTGTAACACTGAATGGGCTATTTAGGGACAGGAAGAGAATGTGAATTAGTCATAAGTATAGGATTCTCTTAAGAATTGTTTTTGATTTCTAAATTCTGTTGCTAACGTAATTTAGATTATGTTAGTTATCCTCCTAGTCTGTTACATATTTCCTTATCCTGTCAGTTAAATGTAGAACATATCTTTCATCAAAAGGGTCTACTGCAGAGAGAAAAACAGTTCAGGTTCTTCATGTGTAGCTTTAGGAGATTACCGTTATTGAAACTCACTGATGTGGGACCGAGAAGAACAACAATTACAGAGCAGTAGCTCAAGGTGGAGTAAGCTTTAGTTGAAAAATAAAACCAAATCCTATGCATGGATTCCCTTCACCAAAGTGATAACCTTTGCATGTCTGAAGGCATCAAAACATGGTACACCTTCTTTTATAATATAAATTTGAGTCCATATTTCATGGGAGGTTTTATAACAGAAGACTCGAGCTAATTCCTATTAAACTGTTAGAACGAATTACACATTTACATCTGAATTATACTTCATTGTATTTATCCTTATAATGAGTTTACTGAATAAGTAATGTGTGTGCTGTTGGGAGAATTCCACATAAAAAGTATTTAGTAGCCTGTGGATTTCTTTTAGAATTTTGTATACTAATGTTCCTACTAACTACTGCAGAAATCCACAGATACTGCAGCTACAATATAATACTGTGTCTTCTTTCAGGTGCTCCTCCTGCTACATTGCTTGTGAATAGGTTGATTTGTTTCTTGTCTTTTGTCTTCTAGCTTCATTTAGCAGCCCTGGCTTCATTAAAGGGAGACATTGTGGAGCTTAATAAACGTCTACAACAAACAGAAAGGGAGCGTGACCTGCTGGAAAAGAAATTGGCAAAAGCACAGGTGAGCAATAGTTCAAGATTCTGAAGATGGTCCTTGGTTTTGTGTTGTCCTTGTTCGTCAGAGAGGAGTGTGGTATGTGGGGAGAGGATAAAATGTCTGAACAATGTCACAAGTGAAAACAGTTTTAAGACTGCAAGAAACACTGGTGCTGCGGGTTTTAAGTTTTATGTGCTGATGACATTCTTCTAAAATTTACATAGAAAGAATTAGATTGGTTTTGTTTTGAAGCCAATATAAACAGCGACTATTCTGAAATATTTTTGAATACAAGAATTGCGGCATACTCCTGGTGGATTAAGTAACTGATTGCAGAGCCTTCCACTCCTGCATCGGATTCAAACACAGCACAAATTAACACTTACCAAAAACTATTGCCAATTGGCAGTGCTTTGGTGGTATGTAAGAAATTATTTGTGACCTCAGTCTAGCTTTTAGTAAGCCAGTTTATATGTATCTGTTGTGGAAAACACAGTAAAGCGGAAAGCCAAGGGATTAGATAAGGCCTGAACTTGAATGCTTTCATAGCTCTTTAAAAAACATAATATATCTTTCCAGATCAAGATAAACGTAGAGAGAGAAATGCAAACAAGGAAAGCCAAACTATTGTTCTTAATATTTCTTCTATAAATGAAATTTTTGTTTTCAGATACCATCACTCTGGCAAATACTTTTTAAGTACTTTACATTTCAGAACTAATTCAAAATACATACTCATCTATACTTGCATAGAAATAGTCAAAGCATTTTGTCCTGTAAAGTATAGCATCTTATTTGTTGCCCAGAGAGGTGTGGTCTCCAACCTTGGAAGTACTGAAGCCACCTGGACCTGGTCTTGAGCAACCTGCTTGACCTTCCTTGAGTTGGGTAAGGGGTTGAATGAATGACCTCCAGAAGTCCCTGTCAACCTCAACCATTCAGTGATTTTGTGAATCTAGAGTCCTCAGTATTCAATGCCTTATGGTAGGAGCTTGTATCTCTGTGTTACTTAAGCCAAATGTAGAAATGTTTAAGTAGTCTATATTTTAAGGCTTTTACTTCAGTCCTCCAAACATATTTTGGCCCTTGTCTGTGTTCCCTGATGTTTTTTCAGCTACCTTTTAAGGTTTTTGGACTTGTAATAGTCTTATTGCAGACCATCAATGCAACATCCAGAAAGAAAAAACACTTTCATGTTTGTATTCCTCTCGATATGTGAACCAGAGCCACACTGGGAGTTAACGTTGTTTATCAGCTATAATCCTGAAAGCCTTTTCTAATTTCTACTGCACTCTGAGGTAGTCCTCTTTGTATGGAAATTTATAAAGAAAAATGGTCATACAGTATTGCTAAACAAGTTGGACAATCCTGACTGGCTTGCTGAACTGTTGTCCTTGAAGTCATCTTTGAAGCCGTATAAGGCAAAACCCTGAGTAAACAACAGTGTTAGCAACATGTGGAACAGGATGCTGCAGCCACAAGGGGGGAGTGCCCTCAGACAAAGTTGCCTCGTGGGCTGCTTAAGATGTGCCAGTGAGGAGTCAGTTGTGGGGCATGAACTGAGCTCAGGGACCAATCACGAGTTGTTATTGCACGCGTGGTTGTCGTATGCACTACATTTATGTTATTTATACTGGCCAGTTGCCTAATAAAGTTGGAACAAGTTGGTAAATCATATTGGTGTGCACACTTGTTACCTGGGCTCTACCCCTATCGCGACACCTCTTTCTGACATAGTTTGGTATGAGACTGCATTTGCCAATCATTAAACAGTTGGATGGATCCACTGTATCCAAATGATCCACATCATCCTGCATGACTACACTGACTTTGTTGTTGTTTATAATTCTGAAGGACCTTGTGTTAACCACAGGTTTTTGCGAGCATTTTAGTTTTATTTCCATATCTTTGTTCAAAAATACATACATCATCTCTCAGCCAGTGAAGAGTGTCTTGTAGGTGCTCCCATACAGTAATGAATCCTCATTGATGAGGGCTGGTACTTAATCCCAATTAAAATGTGCTCTGTTAGCACAAGATTGTTTGCTGTTTTCTTTGATGGGTCACCAATTATACATGTGTATGTAGTGCTCTATTTGTATTGCCAAGGGCTTTTACATGGTCTTGGACTGTGTGCTTGTGAACACAAACGTAGTGATGGCTGCTACCTGAACTGTGGATAACACAACAGCATGCTAGCTAGCTTTCATATTTAAAAACTACTTTTAAATGAACAATTTCTATAAAATTTTAATGTTTTAGCTCTTCTCAAATTTATTTTTTTAAAAAGCCCTCAAGTAGATAGAAATTTTTTTTGGAGGGTATGTATTAAACAAAATACAGCCTTAAGGAATAAGCCATTAAAGAAGCACAACTCATACTCGGTGTGTTGGCTGTATTTAAGTACTGAGGCAGACTCTGGTGAAACCACTTCGCCTTTTTGTCTTTTTCTAGCTGCATCACTTCCAAGTAGATGCTCCACTTAACATAATTTTCTGAACTTTTCCTCCCACTCCACAGATTCATCCAAATTCGTATCATGTATCCTATCACATCATGTCATTTTTTCCTCTTCAAGGAATGCATTTCCAATGCATTTCTTCCTCACTAATATGAATCAGAGGTTCAGAAGGCATGAATTAAATAAGAGGTGTTTGAGGTTCTGCATAACCGTATTCAGATGGTAGTGGGTCAGTATTCAATCCTTATTCTGCATCTGGACTATACTTGGAAAGGTAGCACATGTTTCATTTCAGCTGGCATGATAAATGCTCTCTGGAACAAATAGCTCTTAGTACACATTTTTGATAATACTTTCCTTATTATTTCACGAGGCATGTGAGACACTTTAGAAGAAAGAATTAGTGATTTGCAGAGCAGAGATGATTTGGGGAACCACAATTCAAGTAACAAATGACAAATGATGAAGATAGTTGGATAGCCAGTGCTTAAAATTTTGTAAAAGAATGTAATTGATTACTGGTTGTTGTATTGTGCTCATTTTGAAAACTGCAGTCTGTGCAGACCTGCTGTAGCATTTGCCTACACCCTTCTATTATTTCACTATTTCAGTAAAACAGCTGATCTCCTTGTCTCTGTATTGTACAGTTTGGCAATGGAATGATCTCTTGAATGAAATTTGCTGTAAAGTACTTGTCAACCACAACTAATGCCTTCTTCCAAAAATCTTCCTGTGGTTATGAGAGGAAAAGTAGTGCTTTCTACTAGCTCTGTCTGTCACGGTGTCCTGGCTTTGGTAATGAAAAACAGTGGATGTCTGAAGGGAGAGCAAAAGAAACCCGTATAGAGAGTTGTCCTGTGTAGTCCCACACCTTTCTGCCGACGTCTGTGAGCAGGAGGCTGCATCACTCAATAGTTCTCTATGGTTTTACCTTCCATGGATTTATCGAATCTTCTTCCTAATCCATTTGCATTCTTGGCATTTTCTACATCCTGTGCTGAGTTCTGCAGTTTTATGATAGAACATGGAATTTAATAACATGTTGAATGTTTCAGTAAATATAACAAGAACAGACAATTTACTTACTACATCTTTTTTACCATTTCATCTCCTTTCACAAGGTATTCCTGCTCTCTCATATTTTTGTGCTTATCCTTATAATTTTGGAATGTTATAATAGCTCTAGACACAGGCTAACAGAGACTATGTTGCATCATTCTGGATTCTGTATTGTACAGCAGTAAGTCCCATTAGAGCAGTAATAATTCTTTACCATCTTTTCAATTATTCAGAATATAGGGAGGAGCAACAGAATTTCAGTGTAATAGTAAAACCAATGCTCTGTAGGCATGTAAGAACATGTGACATTCACAGGAAGGTTTCAGTTTCTCATTTAACAAAGTAACTTGAAATAGAAATGCATGGTATTCAGATGAACGTTGAAATTACTAATGCTGTTTTGTGATATCCTTGTCTCACATGGATTAGTCCTGTGTGCTTGTATTCTTCCACTTCAAGTATACACAGAATTATATACTGCCAGACAGTTAATTCTGGCTATTCATGTTTTCGTGGTTGAGGATTTGGAATGATGGGTTTGAGTGTATATTCAACATTAGATTAATGGATTACCACTTTAAAATACGCCACTCCTTTTAATTAAAGTACTGTATTAGTTGTTAGCTTCAGCCTGTTAGACAGGTTTATCATTGTAGCTCATTCAGGTGATGACTTGTATTCTTGGTTCAGTATTTGTCTCTGCAGGGCCTGAGGCACTGTGGGATATCTTAGTGAGCACTGCTATTGGTGCTTCTTTTTTTTTTTTTTGTACTCTGAACACTGCAAATTTAACATAAAGGTTTGCACTGGCAGTGTTTCTTGTGCTAGGAGTTTGTGTATACTAACAGGTAGTAGAGTACTGAGATAATATCCTTGGGTTAAAATTTTTTCATGTCATCCTTCTACCTCATACTCTTCTTGTTCTTGTGGTTGTTTCCCAGCATCAAGAGCTCAGGCAAAGGTGTTTCCAGGCATTGCTAATTTAGACTGTAATTGAAATAACCATTTTAGTCTGTACCAAAAAACAGCCAGACTGAGGGCTGTGCTGGTAACTTCTCTCCTGACCTCAACAGTTTCTCATTTTTTGCAGCCTGTCAGTGGATTATCCTTCAGTTTGCTTTGTCAGAGCATTAGAGCTCTTAATGGTTTTGATCAGAACAAGTATGAGGCTGGAAGAGGGACGAGGAAAAGGGTGTAAGGTATTTATCTTAAAAGTTTGTGTGACTGTCATGCAAATAAATTCCAAGAGCTGCGTGTGTACACCTTGGAAACAAATAGGAACTGGTGGCAGATGATTGTTCTGAGACTCAAAGGACACAGAAACTAAAGACGATGATGAACAGGTTCCGTATCCCAGAAAAATACTTTAGCAATGGGTACCAAAACATGCATTTGTTTTTTTTCACTTTTAAGCTTTGATATGAATGTGCCATAATAAGGAACAGTCCTGTGTGACCAGAAGACTTTTCCATTGCTGCATTTTGGGATTCATACTGAACTATGTTTTCATTGGTTTTGCCTTTTTCAGTTGAGACTTGTAATGGCTGACCAGAACTTACGAGATGTAACTCTGTACCCACCTACAGGGCACAGCAGTCCTTTCCATCATGTTCTGTCTTTCACAGCAGGTTCCTTTCTGCCTTTTCCAGTTACTTTTGCCCAAGATTATCAAGAGCCTTTTAAAAAAATTAAATGTGAAGCTGTTGTCTTATATTGCCAGGCTGGTGGTGTTTCACAGTAAATGATGGTTATCCTGAAAAATGGTGACTGAGAAATGGCTGGAGAAAACAGAAAGCAAGTCCAATAATGGGACTGCAGTCCATTAGCTAGAGTCCATATATGTCAAGATAGACAAATTCAGCTTTTCAGCGCACAGCTTAGAAAGACAAACATTGTTGTGAGATTTTTATTCATTGTCGGAAAATAATTATTGCACACTACATCTGAAACATCCTTTTGGTTTAAAAGAAGAAAAACAGTGCACACAAATGATTGATCTATATTATGCATAAGTAACGTCAGAGGAAATTTAGGTGTGTCAGAGGAAATTTAGGTTTAGAAAGGCCAAGTAAGCAACTCTTTATTGCACTTAAATCTGTTCTAAAGCTTTTGTTAAACATTTTCTCAGTGTTATTTCTGCACTTTGAAAGCCATAGTAGTTCTTCATCCAGATATGATGTTAAGATACAGCAACATGAGAAATAAATTGTGGAATGATCCTACAATAGATGTTATAATATACATGTATAACCATGTCAGTTGCCATTGTGAAGTCTTAAAGGCCAGGTGAACATTATTGGTCTTCCAAAACATGACCATTTGCTCTCCTCTTCCATGTGAAGATGTGGTCTGTCTGTCTCAGTGTAGGTGAAAGTGCTTCTTACTCCAGCTGGAGTAAGAAACTATTTTGTTGTAGTCCGTGGAAGGGTGCTCTCATATCTGGGCTACCTTTCAATGTGCATATTCGTGGAACTTAAAAATACTTAAATAAATCTTATTTAAAATTGAAAGGAAAAATGTTATCAAAGGTCAATAAAAATTTTAGTTTTCAAACAGCCTTTTATGTAGAAGATGTTCTCCAGCTGTGAATGTCAGTGGCCAAAAAATATGAGGGCAAACTATGAAAATTCTGGCATACTTGCAAATTTTTCTGTTTATGATGTAAAGGATTGAGGGAGTTGCCTCTCTATAGAGTGTTTACTTGGTTTGAAAAATTGAGTTTTGGTGCAGTAATTTTGGAGGACCTCACAGATTTCTAAAGGCTACAATTTATAGTTATGGTACTAGGATCTTATTACAGTGCAGGTCTTCAGTTAATGAGTATGGGTTTTATACTGTCAGTTGGCTTGTGAGTTTTCTTTTACTGACAGCGTAGTACATGCTGTTCTGCGGTTGCAAGCAGGCTTGACTTTCCTGCAGGGGGTCAGAAGAAAAATGTTAGAAGTCTTGCTCTTTCCAACCACTATGAAGCATAACTTAAGTCATCATGCGCTGCTGGATTATAGTTGCAGTAAATTGTAATTGTTTACTGTAAGTAGAGTGTTGGCATGAAGAGTAAGCCAGAGAAGCTGGATTTAAATTTCTCTTGGAAACCAAAAGGAGGATTTCGTGATACATATAAAAAACAAGCAGCCATGTAGCCTTTTAATTGTTCAAATAATAAGCATTTTATTGTAGAGAATTAAAATAATAAAAAATATGCTGGCTTAAAGTCTTATAAAAACAAATAGTTATACTGGGGAAGAAGTCATAACCTTGAAGTGTGGTTACTTTTCTTTATAATAATGTGGTTTCTGCCTTAGGACTTGTTCTAATTCAGACCATGTTGGGAGGATCCTTGAAGTTTCATGATGCATCATGAATCTCACAGATCCAAAGATGAGATATTTATAGCTATTTGAGTTGCAGATGGTGATTTTGTTCAAGCAGGAAAGGCAACTTCTGCCCTTTAGAAAAAAAGATAATAATAAAAGTACACTACATAGTCTTTCAGTGCCTAAAACCTTGTAATTGCATACCTTTGTTCACCTGTCAATATTTTGCATCTGTCCTTTTCTCTTGCTAAGACACTGTTGGCTTGAAAAGTAAGAAAACCATTAATGTGCTCTTTTTCCTTCTATCTGATCTCTGTGCAGTCATTCATAAGACACGTTGTTCCTTGCTTCTCTGCTTTAGTGTGAACAATCCCACCTAATGAGAGAACATGAAGATGTGCAGGAGCGAACAACACTACGCTATGAGGAACGAATCACAGAGCTGCACAGTATCATTGCTGAACTAAATAAGAAAATTGATCGACTGCAGGGGACAACAATAAGGTATAGCAACTTCTTTGAAATTCTGGACCAATGCAAGAATGTTGCAAAATATGTTGTGAATTATACTCTAAATACAACTTGATGATGATCTTAAGGTGGTTAGGCTTGTTATGGCTGGTACTGAGTAGCTGCCCTTATTTAAGGCATGTGTTCTGCAGAGAATCATCCCAAGGCTTAAAAGTGCTACGTTCTCTCTGGAAAAGTCACACTTTGCAAAGCCCTAACAAACACTGCAGAGAGCTGCACTGTGCCATCTAAATATTCCTTTAATGTAGCATACATGCTAGGGTACCAGACAAGTGATAGCAGTGGTGGATAAAGGAGCATGTAACCACCCAGCCTGAGTTTGTGCTTTTAACTTTATTTTGTGGTATCCTGTAGATCACTTAAGCCAAATCACTTGTGGTCAGAAATGTGGCTGAAGTGGATTTCAGTAGGTTTTATATCTACTTATATTGGTATTTGTGACAAAACACAGTGGTACACAGTCACATTGTTGCTTGTCCTTGGAACAGCAAAGCTTGAGTTATTAGACTAGGTCATTACTTGTTACTGTGTTAAAATAAACCACATTTGACTACAGGAAAACAGTTCTTTTTCCTCACTTGCTTTTACCCATTATTTTGAACTTAGAGAAGGTTGGACTAGAATGAGGAAGGAGCTGCTTAAAGTTTAGCTTGTAAGGTTGCAACTACTAGAATCTGTGGATTTTCTGGAGAATGTCAAATTAGATTTGACACTCATAGGTAATGTTGACATCGTGCTCTACCCATGTAGCAAACTTTCTGTTTTCTTTGCCTGTTACCTGTAATTTTTTGAGAACTGCTTGATTTGGGGTTTTGTGTAAACATTTCACCTAGCACAAGGCAATGTTACAACTACTAACAACCTTTCATGATAATACTTATATGCAAAAAGAAAAAAGTTTGGTGTACCATAAATAAGAGAAAGTATCATCATGAATATATACCACTATAAAAGCAGTGATAGAATCACATTATGTTAACATTAAGATGAATACTGCCAGCTCTTGAGATCATTGTATCTAGTGATGATCATGGTGAGATTTTTCACATATTTTCTAAACTAGTAGTACTTCTCTGAAAAAAAATCCCTGTGACTCCCTTGTTCATTCATGCTTGATACCTCTGCAGACAACCTTCCCATTCATCTTGTGAATCGCCTTTCTTTTCAGCATGATTCTGGCAGCCCATCCTGCCTTCCTCTCTGGTAAAGCTCTACCAATTCAAAAGACTGGCTGAAAAGCAAAATCTGAGAAGCATGAGAGCTGCATTGCTATTTTTTTCTTTAATGGCAGAACTCTATGAATTTAAGAAAAAAATTACATAGAATCCATAGAAAATGTTTGTTGGGCATCCCTGTGGCAAGCAAAATGCCAGATGGTCTTCAGTTACAAAATACTGGAATCAGGCAGATGCTGTGAATGTTTAACCATGTCCACGAGCAAGTCAGCCATGGCATGCACAGGAAAGCGAGGCATAAGAACCAAGCTCGATGGGAAGCGCATGATGCTTCTCATGAAAAGTGCAGATTTTCTGCGCTTTCAGAGGGTGCAGGCTTCTGAAGGCATGAGAACAATACGCTGCAAGAGGTGCCACACCAGTGTCATGCCCCTCCTCTTTGGTCTTATTGTATGAGAGCTAGGATGCCTCTACTGGTTTTATTTGTTCTGGTTTTCTGAGCAGGAACAAAAAAATTGAGTGGATTTTTTTAAATTTCCTTTGATGATTGGAATAGCTTATTTTCTTTGGCAGACCAATAATTTAATGTCTAGGGAACAGAGGAGTAATATTCCTCCTAAAAATGAAAAGCAGTGGTAGAATTGGAGGGATTCCATAGGATTTGTAAAGACAACTGAAAGAAGAAAAACTGATACTTCTTGCTGTGACTTTCTGTAAATTGGCTCTGGGACCCACTTGCGTCACTCCTGAGAAGCTGTTCCATCCCACAGAGCAAGGGTGGTGTAATTGCTAGGACAGGTGTGACTCACAGCACTCCACCCTTGGCTATGGGGACTGTGTGCACAGGAGCTGGAACACAACAGTCCTGAGAGCAAAGGTTCTGGGGCCCTGCTAGGGCCTTGACATTTATGCTTTCCTCTAAACCAGAACACAGGAGGGATTTCAGTTTTGATTTGACTCTTAGATAGCTTCGAGTAATACTGGGTGGAAGCTTTACTTGTGCTATCAAAAAATTTAGTCTGCCTTTCTAGAAACAGTATTCTTGCATTTACATTAATTCCGTAACAGATAAATATTTCCCCAGAGATTGTTCAGTATTTGCATGTATCCTTTTTAGGCTGTAAAAAATAAACTAACATGTAGCTTGATGTACTGCTGCTGTATGACATTCTTGATGGTTCCTTCCAGAACCCAAAAATATTCTGGAAACAATTGAAAGATGTTTCATGGAGGTTATTTGACTCTCCTCCTTAAGCTGTATTGTCTTTAAATTTGTCGCTCTCTGTTTGAATGTGAGTAGTATCCTCAGAAAATAGGGCAGAAAGTAAGCAGAAAGTGTGTTTGAATCTGAATAAGGTATTGCAACAGTTTGAGGAGTGTTAGCAGGCTGTATAAGCTAGTTAATATTCTCAATTCTGAGAATTTTTCTCTTTTGTTTTTTGGTGTTAATTTTTTTTTCCCCTTGCAGTGTCAGAGGCTTCACACAGCTTGAAGTATAATAGCTTTTGCTCATATGGCTTAGTAATGCCAGCTCTAGAAGAGATCTTAAGTCACACGTCAATGCCTGTGCCAATTCCCAGGTATATCTGATATGCTGATCTTAGTAACAGTAATTTTACAAAAGTATTTTTAGAAGTTTTCAGGGTTGTTCTAGGTTTATTAGCCATTTCTTGGGTGCAAGTAGTTCCGTATGTGAGGCCATATGAAGTTAGCTGCTGCTCTTGTGCTACATTCTTCCAGCATTCTCAAAGGAAAATGAGGTCATCATGGTTGTGGGAGGAAGCCAACATTCATCTACAGTTGTCTCATCTCCCTGCTGCTGCTCTGGACAGCCCAGCTGGTTAGGAAGCCCAGCCTCACCAAAAAAAGTTGAAATACGGTTGTAACTGATTAAGGCTAACAAGATTTTCCTATACTCATATTGTGCAAGCCTCTTGCTTGCCTAGTTATTCATATGTGATAGTGCAGAATTTACCCACTACCAGCTCAAGAATGTAGCAATGTGGGAGAAAAAGACACTAAAGAAGTGGTCTACTAGGATGAGGATGCTTTAGAGACATAAACTTTGCCTCTTTTTTCTTGGAGAATTACAATTGTGTGGCAGTGTCTTACTCTTCTTACCAAATTATTAGGGAGGGAGTGGGAGTAGGTGGCTAGTATTTTTCCTGTGTTTGTTGTAAAACTTAAGTCACAGGCTTTCATCAAACTCTGCAAGACTGCTGGGTAGAAGAGCCTATGGTGATTGTGCAGAGCACATTTTGTCATCTTTTTTTCAAATGAACAGTTTTCACTGAGTGGTGCTAGCTTGGGTCTCCTGTTAGCATGTCAAATGGATGCCAGTGGCCCTGTTACCCCTACTTCTGCTGTTTCAATATGTAGAAGACAATGTTTTTGCATTGCAAAGGTTCTCTGCTCTTTGACAAGGTGTATGCCTACTCCCATTTTCTCTCCGTGTACAACTTAGAAGACAGCAAAGCTGATCAAATGGATCTTCCCAATTGTAGAGTCATATTGTAAATACTCGGACTAAAAGGATACACCCAATAACTCTGAAGCACATAAGGGATTTACAAATTACACAGTAGTGTGCTAGAAGGAAATTATGTCTGTGTTAAAGTAAGTATTCCTGACTTCAGAAGCTTTTAGTATTGCCTAAAATTCATTCAAATTCAGCTCTTCTTTTTCTTAATCATGTCTTTGGCAGGCAAAATCATCTGTGAGTTGGTTGTACAGAAACAACATTGGCCTATGACTCACAGTCTTTCTTCGATGTCAAATTGAGGTTCAGCAAAAGGAAGAAGGAAGAGATCGAATTGCTAAACCAGTGGTCATTTGGGTACATGTATGCAACTCCAAAAATAATAGGCAACTTTAACAATACCAAACAAAAATACGTATTTAATATTGGTGCCTGCTAAGAATTATTTGAAACAGTTGTCAAGAAGCTTGTAACCTGTTGCTGTAAAATCATTTGTTCAGATTTACAGCTTTTAATCTGAAATATAATCAGAAAGTAGGTTGTATTTGAGTTAATGAGGAAGAAGAAGGGTAAATAGACTACCGCATCACAAGAAATAACACATAGCATTTTTAGTCATATTTACATGATGACTTGGAGGTCTCATTCTAGCCTCTGAATGTGTACTAGGTGGAAGCTACTTGGATTCAATTCAAATGGCATTGTGAGTGTGGTAGTGTTGGAGCCATGGGCTGAGGCCAGCTGGAGGAGTTTCCATAAGGCCAAATGCCGGGGGCTGCCCTTGGGCCACAACAACCCCCAGCAGGGCTACAGGCTTGGGGAGGAGTGGCTGGAGAGCTGCCAGTCAGAGAGGGACCTGGGGGTGTTGATTGACAGCCGGCTGAACAGGAGCCAGCAGTGTGCCCAGGGGGCCAAGAAGGCCAATGGCATCCTGGCTTGTGTCAGCAATAGCGTGGCCAGCAGGGACAGGGAAGGGATCTGACCCCTGTACTCGGCACTGCTGAGGCCGCACCTTGATTCCTGTGTTCAGTTTTGGGCCCCTCACTACATAAAGGACATTGAATGACTCGAGCATGTCCAGAGAAGGGCAACGAAGCTGGTGCAGGGTCTGGAGCACAGGTCGTACGGGGAGCGGCTGAGGGAACTGGGGGTGTTTAGTGTGGAGAAGAGGAGGCTGAGGGGAGACCTCATCGCCATCTACAGCTCCCTGAAAGGAGGCTGCAGAGAGCTGGGGATGAGTCTCTTGAACCAAGTAACAAGCAATAGGCCAAGAGGGAATGGCCTCAAACTGCACCAGGGAAGGTTTAGACTGGATATTAGGCAGCATTTCTTTCCAGAAGGGGTTGTTAGGTGTTGGAATGGGCTGCCCAGGGCAGTGGTGGAGTCCCCATCCCTGGAGGTGTTTAAGAGACGGGCTGACATAGCACTGAGGGATCTGGTGTAGTTGGGAACTGTCGGTGTTAGGTTGATGGTTGGACTAGATGATGTTCAAGGCTTTCCAGCCTAGATGATTCTGTGACACCAAGGCAAGCAGGAGTGTCGATCTGCATGAGGATAGGGAGGCTCTACAGAGAGACTTGGATAGATTGGATCCGTGAGCCATTGATAATGGGATGAGCTTCAACAAGATCAAATGCCAGGTCCTGCACTTGGGCCACAACAACCCCCTGCATGGCTACAGGCTTGGGCAGGTGTGGCTGGAGAGCTGTCTGGAAGAGAAGGATCTGGGGGTTTGAACTGACAAGCAGCTGAACATGAGCCAGCAGTGTGCCCAGGTGGCCAAAAAAGCCAACGGCATCTTGGCTTGTGTCAGAAATAGTGTGACCAGCAGAAGTAGGGAGGTGATAGTCCCCCTGTACTCTGCACTGGTGAGGCCACACCTGGAGTATTGTGTCCAGTTTTGGGCACCTCAATACGAGAGAGACATTGAGGTGCTGGAGCGAGCGCAGAGGAGGGCAACAAAGCTGGTGAAGGGCCTGGAGAATAAATCCTATGAGGAGCGACTGAAGGAGCTGGGACTGTTTAGTCTGAGGAAGAGAAGGCTGAGGGGAGACCTCATCACTCTCTACAGCTACCTGAAAGGACATTGTGGAGAGGTTGGTGCTGGTCTCTTCTCACAGGTGATTAGTGACAGAACAAGGGGGAATGGTTTTAAACTGCAACAGGGGAGGTTCAGACTGGACATTAGGAAAAAATTTTCCACAGCAGGAGTGGTCAGAGAGTGGAATAGGCTGCCCAGGGAGGTGGTGGAGTCAACATCCCTGGATGTGTTTAAGGGTCGATAGATGAGATGTTGGGGGATATGGTGTAGGGGAGAACTTTGTAGAGTAGGGCTGATGGTTGGACTCAATGATCCCAAGGGTCTTTTCCAACCTGAATGATTCTGTGATTCTTTGATGCTGAAAGTGCAGCATTTTATTCGCTATTTGATCAAGTTTTTCTTGGTCTCTGTGCAGCAGTTTTCATCCTTGGTCACACTCAAACACGAGGAAAGCAATAAATGCAGATATACCTGTAAAACACAATTTTTTGCTCCCATATTGATGCCAGGCCGATCACAGAATCACAAAACCATCAAGACTGGAAAAGACCTTGATGATCATATAGTCCAGCCATTAACCTAACACTGACGGTTCTCAACTACACCATATCCCGAAGTGCTATGTCAACCCAAAATTCAGTCTGTGTTTAGAACAGCTTGATCTGATCTTAATTGTCTCCAACTCAGGATGACATTCCAGCAACTGGGAACCATCAGAGCCTATAGGAGAACAAATACCTGCTTTCTCCAGCCAGGCCCTAAATGATGGCAGCAACAAGCAAGTTGTAATACTTCCACCTTCTGGGTGGTGTAGCAGCAGTTCAGCTAGCCGTCACGAACTGCTAAGCTCCTTGCATTTCCTGTGCCACCAGAGGATTCTTCTGCCATTTTGGGGAAAGGTTCCTCTTAAAAGAGTACCTTCTGTTATTGCCAACTTCAGTTTTTGAAGGCAACAAAATTTGTGATACATCATTCCCTCAAATTTCTGCTTGTATTTTTAGCCCTCAGTGTGCCCCCTGTGAGACTGGTGGTACAGAGACAGATTGCCCTTGCTGTCACTTCACCAGAAGTGGATTTCTGATCTTTCTGGTCAAGTCTTAGAAGCATTAGTTCATTCAGAAACTGACTCCTGGCTTGAGCCGTCAGAGTGGTGTGAGTCCTGCCATGTGACATACTTCTAAGCTGCCCCAAGATACTGAGGGTTCTTAAATGAAGGAAACAACACTGCTGCTAGCTAGATAAAACTGTGCTGGATTTTAAACAGAAAATCTGTGCAAAAAGAGCCAAAGCAAGGGTGGTCAGAAATTATTCTGTGTATGGCATTGTTTTATCATCAGTACAGCCTCTCATCCATTTGTAGAGGTAATTCAGTTTTTAAAAAATGTAGGACTAATTGTTTCATAAATGTGAAGATTAATTACCTTCAGATCAAAAAAATTGTAACTGAGTGCTTGGTAATTGTTTTTGTCTAAAACTAATTATACTGGTTTGTGCCATAGCTAATAGTAAACGAGTTCATGGAACATTAACTCATGCCTACGTGTCTTCATTACACTGTTTTCATTCCTGCTATTCATGATTTATTTCTCACACTTTCTTAAATGTTTGTTGCATGGTACCTTTCTTTGATCTAAATCTCAATTTTAACCAACTGACCTACATTTTTGTTTAATAGTAGTCACTAAGCACTTCTGATCAAGTCAAAATTTCTTTGCACTGAAGCAAATGTAGGCGCTAGAAGACCATAATAGTTCCTGTAGAAATTACATCTTAGTACCTTGGGGAACCCTGCCTGTCAAGCAAGCTGAAATTCCTTTCCAAGTTAGCCTGGTTCGTAAATTGTCACCTCTGCTACTTTGAGATCAGGCTTTACTTCTGTCATTATTGCCTGTATGTGTGGGCCATTGTCTCTGTTATTTTGCCTGGCAAATCCAGGCACACCTCCAGGCTAAATCCGGCAATATTTCTGTGAGAAACACTCATCACCGTGTAGCATACACAGGGCAGATTTAACACTACATGTGCCCCTCCCAGATGCAGATTGCCAGATAGCTCTTTGCTATTTCTTACTGTTTCCAAATTCAGACAGTTATGTTCTCACACATTCCTGCTGAATCCGCAGCAAAATGAATCTTTACATCTCATTTAGTGTGTAACAGAATGATGGCTGTTTGCTTACTTATCAGAGTGGCTCTGCACCTGAGTAAGCTGGTGGTTTTCTCATGTTTAAAATACATAATGTCAAAACAGTTATTAGAGAAGTAAAAAAAAAATTAGTTCTGGGTCGAATCAGCAAGCGGATCAAAAGAAAAAATGTGTACAAATGTTCTTAAAGCTATTATTCATTTACTTATCTTCTTTTCCAGGGCTTTGAACTCTCTGTGTGGAGACAGGAGGGAAAAGCCCCTAATTTTTTAAGCTCATTAGCTTTGCCTAAAGTATTCTGTGTCAATTATTTTAGTAGAACCAGCTTGACAAATAAGTTAAAACCTAGGTAATTGAGGGGTTTTATTTTCCACTAACTCTAGCAGTTCAGTGCTATACTCATCTGATCTCTTCCTTTTGAGAAAATTAAAAACCTCCCTGTCCTCAAGAATATTTTGATACAGATATGCAGGTATGTGCATGTGCACGCTTGCTTTGAACACAAGCTGATGGCATCCTTGAATTTAGAAAGAAACCAAAATTGTTAATTGCTAATCCACTTTGGGATCAGTGCCACTTGCACTGATCAAGAGTTGTCAGTTGGGGAGTTACTGCAGAGCAGTGTGTGTCCTCCTTCCACACATCCTTGCTTGCATTCAGTTCCACCCATTGTTTCCTTGTATAGTGGTCTGGAGTAATAATGAACTTGGGAATTAAAAGATGGAGACCAGGCACTGACTGCTGCAAGTGAGTGTTACGAGCATAGCACAGTTGCTTTGCAGTAAAGGGTACGAAACCTTCTCTCCTGGCTGGACAAACCATTTGTGTGGATTGTATTCCATGACTCAGCTTATAGGTCCGAAATAAATGTCACAGAGAAACATAATTCCTCAGAAAATTTTACTTCTGCCTTTTTGCTTTCTCCCAGGGAAGAAGATGAGTATTCAGAGCTGCGGTCAGAGCTCAGCCAAAGCCAGCATGAGGTTAACGAAGACTCACGCAGCATGGACCAGAATTCTGTTTCGGTACCAGAGAATCAGTCCACCATGGTCACTGCAGACATGGGTGAGTTGCAATTCTTAGTTGACATGATACTTACTCGCAGCAGAAAGGCACCATAGCCTTTGAAATGCAAATCCCAACATTTGTTGAAGAAATAAATAATTCTAGGCTGTGTTAATCACAACAAATGCTGAACTTCTTCACAACTACAAACTTGTACGTGAAGTAACATCTGTGCCTTGATGTAGAATAGCTATGGAGTCTAAAATGAAATGATTGTTCAGGATTGCTCATGACTTTTGGGAAAGAAGAGGGTGGGGAGAAAGCTATTTACGTATCTTACACACATAAAGTGTAAAGTAGTCTAACTCTAGGAAGGAACTGTAGACAAAGTAAACGTTGGGGAAAAAAGTGTGGGGAATGGAACTGTCTGTCCGGTTGTTTTACAGCCTAATTTTAAAGGGTGTCTGCACTTTCTGAAATCTGAGAGCCTTTTTAAAGTATGGAATAGGGATAGCTTACTGAAATGGATTTGTGCAAGGATAAATCCAACACAAGGTGTTCAAAGACAGTGCAAGAAGGGAGTACCTCCAGACAGTCTGTTACTAATTTTTTTAAATTAAAAACTAAAAGAGCAACCATCTTGCCTTCAGAATTTCATCTGTTTTGTCATTCAAGTACAATTAGTGATCATTTGAAGAATGTCCAAGTATGGAATAATTACTACGTAAAGTTGGCAGTATAAGCATAAGCAGATACTAGGGCTTGAGTATGATAATGTTTTGTTTGGGCACAATTGCTGAGCACCATAGCTGTAGACTAGCAGAAGCCTGGTGTAGTCCTCACTATGACTGATTTCCAGAATTCTCTTCAGAATACTTTTTCTCTTAATTTAATTTTAAAGCCAAATAGTTGGTCTTCATTTTATTCTAGGAGCTTCTGTAGGTGATATTGTATACAAGCAGTGTTTAGGAAATCATAGAAATAACAGCCTTAAGCCCTGTTGCAGAACTTGTGATCCTTAAATATTAAGTTATTTTCTCTATATGGGGCTATGATGGCTATACTGCAACATGCAATATTTGCTTCTGTACTTAAGAAACTGTATTAAAACTGTTTCCACTTGTTTGGAGCAGAGCACTTCGTTATTAAGAACTTTCTGCTGTTTTTTCCGGGACAGTGCCTTTTAGAGGAATGGACCTGAGAGTAGGCTGACTTGGGCGTAGTATTCATTGCCCTCAAGAGGAGTTTAATAACATAGAAAACATGTTGATACTGTAAACAACCATATAAAAGAGATTTTCTGTATGATTTCTTAAATTCGAATGAGTACACCAGCTCTGGAGCTGTAATAGTTTATAAATGCAAGACCTGCCACAGCACATTTCTATTTCAGTGTCTTAAATTTCTAGAAACATTGATAGAACAATATTAATAATAATGGAGTCAAGACATTTTAGGAGAGGGTTTTATGTCATTAAAAAAATGTATATTTTTACTTCCAAAAGTTAATAATAATAATAAGTTCCTATTTGAACAGATTCTAACATGAGGACTTTTCTTTAATTTTTTTTTCTTTTTTATGACAAAAAAAGACTTTACTTTTCAGCATCTATTTTGGAGTTAGGGCTTTGATTTTGTTCTTTATGGGGTGGAGCTGAAGCAGGGTTTGTATACATTAACGGAAAATTATCCAAGCTTCTGCTAACAGTGGGAAACATGGCAATAAAATGAAATATAGCAACAGATAAAATATGAATGTTAACCCTAGGGATTCTTGCATTTTTAATCTGGTTTTGTTCTATACATAGACTCTGTCCTTTTTGGGTTTTGTTTCCATATTCCTGTGAAAATTAATCCTTGTATATATGCACAAATATGTGGGGGTTTTTTTACCCTTCTGGATACAGATATAGAAAGATAAAAAATTATGACCTAATAACTATGTGCATGACCTTGTTTACTGCCCTAATGAAATGAGCATCAGTGACTTACTAAAAACAGTAATACATCATGATACCCTAATACATGTGGATACACTGCTCTATTGCTACAGTCAATAAAACACCAAGAGCTAAAACTATGTATGCTCTCCCGTATGTCTTGCAGAGCTTGTGGTTGGGTTGTACTGATTTTCTGTGGAAAATGGGGTTCTTATTATTGTAACCCCTTATTTTCTGGGGAAAATGTTACTGTAGGAACAAAACAGCATACAAGGTCTTGTGAAAGTTGTTTAAATGGACAAAATGTGTCTGTTACAGAAGATGTTAAAGCAAACCAAACAGAGGTTTTTACAATTAAGCGGCCTGCATGTCATATGCTGCTCATAAATGAGTATTATTATAAAGGGATTTTTTATATTATTACAACAGATGAGTGGCTGCTAGACAGTAATTAGTGAATGACTTCAAGAGTAAAGGTTTGTTTGTGTTGCCCATTCAGATTTTTCATACAATACTGTTGACATCATTCTAAGTTAATCTTTTTGGTCAGCAATAGGTTCACCTTTATGTGCATTAGGCTGTGGAGTTAGATTTGTGGTAACTAGTTTATAGTTTTTTTACTTTCTGACCATCTGATACCTGCATCCAGCCACTTTCAGTCTTCTCTTGTACAGAGATTTCAAGGCAATCTACAATAATCTGGTATTTCATGTCTGTTAAATTTCAGACACATTTCAGTGCCATAGTACTTCAGTCTCCTGTAAGAATCACAGCTGTGAGGCTACTAAGGGAATTCTGACCATGGTGAAATGCTTGCAACAGGGGTACAGAAATAACTCCCTCCAGCAAGAATGCCTGCCATTTGTTTTTATTCAGGTACAGGAACTGCTGGTGCACTGCTGTCTCATAGTGCACCACTTGTGTCCTACTGTACAGTCAGTAGTTACTTTAAACTCTTAACTAGTAAACCTGAAATACTAACTAGCACATCTGAGAAACAGCACAAGGGGAAGTTCTACTGTGTGTCTACCTTAAGAATGCCGCTGTCTATCACCAGATACGAACCTAAGAAAAACAAAAATAATTTATGAAGTGACCTAGCAAGATACTGAGACCCACTTGTTTTTGCGGAAATGGAGGACTCTGCGTCAGTGCCCAGGGCACTAAAAAAGCTTTGCCTAAAGACAGAAAAGAAAGTGATTCTTTGCCACATTTTATAATTAAAATAGCGTTGTTGTATATGCTGCTAATATGGTTGTAGTGTGGAACGTAGCAAGGAACAAGGTATGCTGTTACTATCCATGAATATTCTGCAGTTTCATTTGAAGAAGAAACAGCTACAAAAGTGAAACATAGGCTCTAATATAGTCAGTGGGGAACATTTCTGTAAACACCAGGACTTTTTGCATTAGGCAGTGCCTAAGTTATAACTTCAAAAATTCCTCTGAAACATGTCAAGTTATAATGTGAGTGAATGTACCAGGCAGAAAAAATGTTGACTTTACAGAGAAAAACCTTTGAGGGTAATAAAATCAGGATAATGGGCCCTGAATGGCAAAAAGAATGGCATAGTATGTGAGCATGTGGTGTCTTAAAATGTTGTCCTTCATAAAAGAGAGGTTTTTGAAGAAAAAATGAACACTTCAGATAAGTCAGGAGGGTGTTACTTGTCAGATGGGAGGTAACTCATTTCAGTTGATGTGGTTATGGTATTTAAGCTTGTCAGTTGGTGAGGAAGAAGTGGCAGATTGCAAGGGCATTCCTTGAACTGTATCAGTCCAAGCCGTTCTGCAACAGGCATTTCCTGGGTTACAGTTTGTTTTCTCACTGAGTCACTAATTGTTTCAATAATTTCTTTGTTTTGCTTTCTTTTAGATAACTGTAGTGACTTGAATTCTGAACTCCAAAGAGTGCTGACAGGTCTGGAAAATGTTGTCTGCGGAAGGAAGAAAAGCAGCTGCAGTTTATCGGTAGCAGAAGTGGATAGACATATTGAACAACTCACTACCGCCAGTGAACATTGTGATTTAGCCATTAAGGTAACAGTAGCATGAAGCTCTAAATGCAGTGTGTACATTGCCTGAGACACCTGATCTCATTCTTTAGTGATAGCACTTTACTTCCAAAGGTGTCAAAGTTCTTCACAGAAATCAACTCCAGCCCACGGTGTGAGCAGTAGTACACCTGTTTTAGACTGATTTCTCCAAGGCTCAGGAGGAGCTTTTGATCTCAAATAAGAAATGTATTGTGCTTATGCTCATTTCAGAGATAAGAGAAGTGGGGGATACTCCGCAGTTAATATGCTTTCTGAAGGTTATCCATCAAACAAGTTGGCACTTGCTGAGGGTCACACAGCTAGTCATTGACTGGTAACTGAAAACACAATATGTAATACTGAAATTTGAAGTTGAAATGCCATAAACTGTGCATAAGTTGTGACTTTACATCTTAAATTATGAAGCTACTATTTAACACAAATCATGTGTTGTACATTAATTCTAATGAGATAAGCCAGATACAGGAACAGATAATTCAACTGATACTTGTATGTCTTGGTTTTATTGTGCATCTAACAGAACAAGAAGAGGGTTGTCTGATAGCACAGGTAATGAAGGGGTTGCAATTCACAACCTGAGAGTGGGGGAACCATAGAATATCTTACTATATACAGGGAAAGGGCTGACCAAGTTTTTTGTCAGATGGAAAGGCACCAGTGATTCATTTATCTAAGAACAAATATATTGACAGAGAGCAGTGGGGAGCTCTTTGACCATTCTAGATGGCTTAGGCAGCCCTTTGGCATACTACGGGGAGAGGTCTGCTCTGTCCCTGGTGATGCCTGAGGAATATAATGGCCTATAAATTAATGTTGAATAGTAGTTTGAACAGTGTGGGTATATTTGAAAGAGAGAGAGAGAGAGAGAGAGAGAGAGACACTGACTTTTGGGTCTCTTGAGAATGGTCTTAAACCAGTTTAATTGAGCATCTCAAAGGATTAGGATCAATACTTTGAATTTACCCAGTCTTATGTGGAGTTTTAGGGCTGTTCTCAGAAGTCAGTAGTGGATCCTGGAAAACAGATGTGAGTTCCACAGAGGTCTCTGAAGTGAGGTGAGATGAAAACTTCTGCAGGAGGTGGATTCAACAAAATGTCAAAATAGCTGCCATAATCTTAATTCTCAAGCTTTTTATTTTAACCCTGGTATTTACTGTTGGTGCAAATTAACCACAATCAGACTTTTATAATGGTAAGTAACTTGTCACCAACTTATTCCTGGTCCAAAACGCAGACCTTTTATTTTCATGTGATCTCTGCATGCATAGCCATTTTTGGAGAAGGCTTCTCCCCACTGCTTGTGATGTAAAGCCTGGGATTGTTTGTGTTTGACAAGTGATAGCATACTAGGGTTATTAACCATTCAGGAAGATAGGAATCTCTTGGCATGCTCTGATTATGTGCTAGCGAAGTGTGTCACCAATGTGTTTAATATAGAAAAATGTACACGTAGAGCCTCTCTCCACAATTCCACCCATGGCTGCAGGTCATTTCTCCTTTCCTGCTTCCTCAGACTGAGAACTGAGAGATTTAAAACAGGTGGAATCATGAACGAAAAGCTGAAATATTCTGTCTTTTGCTTTGACTGTTGGATTTTTCTTCACCCATAGACTAATTTAAATGTTTTGAATGCTTCTGCTTTGATGGTTAGATTTCACTGGGTTTCATGTAACACTGTTGCCGGTAATTTTTTTTTCCTTCTTTTACACAAATCATGTGCCCCTGGCTAGCACAGTTGTTTCTGACCAACAAAGAATGAAAAAACCTTGAAATGAGATTATCAGATTGTTTGAACAGTTAGAAAACTGTACTTTGTTTAAGAAAATTTCCACAAAGTAGGCTGGTTAAGGCTTTGTATATTTTGAAGAGTCAATGACTATCAGTAGCAGCTACCTACTGCTAAAACTCTACTAATTTAAAAAAGATACAGGAACCATTTAGAACATGAGAACAGCTGCACTGGATTGGACCAGAATTCTGTCTGCCTAGTGACAGATGCCAGTGGAAAGACCACATCAAAAAAAACATGCATAGTATGTCCTCCTCCTTCCTTTAAAGATGCTTCCCACAAGGTGGGTCTAGGAACTTCTTGAGCCAGAAATGATGCTTAATAGTACTGAGTGGAATTTTCTTTCATGTTTGTATCTAATGTGTTTTTAACTCGTCTAATATTTTGGCCTCCATAAATTCTGGTAGGAATCACTTATACCATTGAGTTATGCCTTGTGAAAAAGTGCAGCTTTTTGCTTCTTTTAAACCTGATATTTGCAGATTTCATCTGATATCATATCTGTAACATGACACCTCTTGGAAGGAAACTAAAGTAGAAAGTAGTGATAGCAGTGTCAGAGACAAGACTGAAATTACTATGATATGACATCCAGCCCTGTGCTTGGAACATGACATTGTAATTCAATCCTGTAATCCATGAAATTATACCTGAGTTTATCTGCTGTGCAGCAGCATGCCAGATAAAACTGCTCTGTAATACTGCTTTGAAGAAAAACAAGGGACTTGGTAGTTTACATAGATATATCCATGTACGATATTTATGTTTTATTTACCATGGAGAATGGTAGCATGTTGGTCATCAAACCGAAGAATTGTGACAATAGCTTGGTCAGCAAAAGGGTATCTATCACATCAAAATGAAGAGCATAGAAGCAAGCAGAAAGGTCCCTCAGCTCATTTAAGGACTGTAGGACAGCCCTTGGTATGACTGTCAGACCCATGCTGATGCTGTCACTGCCTGAATTTTGCATTTGTGTGGGCAGATGGTAGCAATGGAGTCTGGAGAAACAGCAGCAGCCTCTCTGTCTGAAGATACCTCTGTGGTGTTGAGCCACTGCTCCTGCTTTCTCATGACAGTCCTTCCTCTTTCAATGTTGTTCCAGATTTATCACCCCCAGTAGTGCTTTGAGGAGGAGAGGAGGCTGAAGAAAGGGAGGGGTTGGAAGAGCAACACCAGGAGCATAGGGAATATAAAAGAAGGAGGCAGCGCAGAACTTGGCATTAGAGGGGTGAGGAAGCAGCAGACCAAGTGTCTGAAAGATGAGAGGAGTTTTGGGGCAAGAAGGGAGAGAAGAAGACAGCAACAAAGAGGGACTGTTTAAAATAAAGCTGGCTTCATCAAGAGAGAATGCTCTTGCCATTACAGAGCTTTTCTTCACATTCTAAGATTAGCCGCTCTATGCTTATTCAGCGTTTGAACTTATTCTCAGGTTGTGTTGAAATAAATTACCATGTCATCTTTTGAGACTTGTAGGTCCAGGTAAAATTAATGTGAGGGAGAACTGTGGTTTCTTTCAATTTACAGAGATGTTGCGAGGCATTGCTCTTTTAAAAAAGTTATTCAAGCTTACTACGAAATATGTAAACAGAATTGTAGTGTAGATACTCTGTCAATGGAGTTTCATCCACTGAAAGCTGCTGAATATCCTTCATGCTGAATGGTGCCTGCAAGGCACAGTTCTGAGCAAAGGGATAGGGCAGGAAATGCTGAATGGCTTTATATGTCCCAGAGAAACCCAGCCTTTTTGAGGCACTAGAGAGGTTGTAACATCTTTTTGTATAATGTAAGCCTAGCCAAGGCCAGTTTTCTTTCTTTTATCTCTCTATCCTCTCTAGGAAAGAACATGCTCAGGGGATATGAGAGAGTCCTGGTTTTTCACTGTCCCACTCTTGGCCTTTTGTGGAGTTGGTCTAGAACTTAAGAAAGGTCCCATGTCATGCACATTCACAGACTGCTACTTTCTGCCTGTTGCTCAGGCAGGGAAACAACGAGCATAGTGATCACCCATGCCAAGAAGTCATTAATTTGTTTTAAACTGTTCTGAGATTAAAGTACTTGAATTGCTGTCACTCATGGTGACGTATGTTTTATCAGCATATAAAACATCCATTTGCTTTGGTGTTGGTCAGTATGAAATACTTTGATAAAATGGACAAACTATCAAACAAAATAAGCAATAATTTTTGTTTAGGGTTTTTTTTTGATACTACTTTGATATTGGTTGATATTGTTGATGATGATTGGTGTTGTGGGCCTGGGTATGTGCATATAAGTGTATATATAGTTGCCTGTTACACTCTTCTGTCCTGTGACCATTAGTCTTGTTCAATTGTCTTTTTCTTCTTCTTTCTGTTTTTTGATGACTGTATTTTTGCAGACTGTAGAAGAGATTGAGGGTGTACTGGGACGTGACCTTTATCCAAATCTATCTGAAGAGAGATCTCGATGGGAAAAGGAGCTAGCTGGCTTGCGGGAAGAGAATGAGAGCCTCACAGCCATGCTATGTAGCAAAGAGGAGGAGCTGAACAGGACCAAGGCTACCATGAATGCTATTCGTGAAGAAAGGGACAGACTGCGTAGAAGGGTAAGGCTTCTGCATAGGTGATGTTTCTTGTTCCTCCTAGCCTGTATAATTTTGTCACCAGAAGAGACTTCTCTTTAATCTCACTTCCTGTACTGTCTGTAGGGCTTTTTGTTTTTAAAGATGAGCTTTAAAATTACAGAACTAGAACAAAACTGAACGTAATTGGAAAAGAGTGTGTGATGTACATCTGAGGTGTACAACAACCTGATGTCAAAAATCATGTGTTAACAAAAAAACTGATACTCATCTCCAAGGAAGCTTATCTAACTTGTCTATAGAAAAAGCATATGTTAATTTAGTGTATTTTCCTGTGAGGCATTTTTTTTCCTGTAAACAACAAATATTTATTTGTTTTTGATGGGAATTCAGTTTATGATCAGGAGAAAGAAAAAGAGCAGGACTCCTGTCATTGGGTAATAATTCTCAGAAATGAGTAGTCCCAGCCATGTCCCACTTCCCTGTACATTTTATGATGCTTGAAGGTCATATAAAGGCATTCTGCTTTGTGTGGAGTCCAAAGTAAAAAAAAAAAATGGAAATTTGTTCATAAAAAAGATGAAAGACCCAGAAAACGTGACCTGAATTTCTGTTACATTTTAAAGTGTGTTAACTTTGTCACTGTTAAATCTGCAGGTTTGGCTAGATACAAAATAATTTTGTTTTTAAAACAGGCAGTTTCAAGTTTGTCTTCAATTTGAGTGACAATTTAGACAAGTGTATCTTGGTAAAACTATTGGAAGTGTTGCTCTCTACCTACTGGCAGCAGATCAACCTTTTATGCAAATACTGTGTTTCTGTAACAACATTGTTCTTTAGTGACTGTATCATTTTATCATGAAGCTGCATTGTGTAAGACTTCTGATCTTCAGATATCAAACCACCAATTACCTTTGCAAAACTCTTTAGCCTCTCTTAACACTTTGAAAAGGTGTGTGTGATGAGGGAAGAATAGTAAGCTGCTATCATATAAAACAAGATGACAACTTTTTCTGTGTAAAATTTAGCTTTATTATATAACATAAGTGTAAGTCATTTTCAGTCCTGAAGTTTTTGGACTGCTTTTATAGTGACACTCCTTTTAAAAAAGAGTCATTACTGCCCCTTGAACTACAGAAGTAGCATTTATGCCCCTGGTGAATTATTGCAGGATTGGGGCAGGGCAGGGGTCAAGAAGTCAGAGAATAGAAGGATGTACTTGTGAAATTTTCTTGCACAAATGCAGATGTTGACACTACAGATGATACAGATTATTATTGGCATGTCAAATGCAAAAAAAAGTAGATGGTATTGAGGATAGAATTAAAAGATATTTAAATTTTGAGAAGTACAAAATGCAAGTTAAGGTGCTTAAAGGATTGGTAGTTAAAAACACAAAAGGGGAAAGAATTGGTGTTTGTACTCTCAGGGATCAGCATGAATAGAATGTTGATGCTTGGTCACAAATTCAGTCCTATGATTTACCAGATTAATTATTTCCAGCAGAGATTGGAAAGACTGTATAAAGACTGGTGAAATCTCATCTGGAATGTTATATGTAGTTCTTGCCTCTATCCCTTGAAAAGGTTTGGTTTAAACAGGCAAAAAAATATTTAGAAGATGGTCAGATAAATGGGCAGCATTGGAGAAGTGACTTGAAGAGATTGTCCTGTTCAGCTTGCAGAGCAAAATCTGAATTTGATGTCTCTTTACAAGTGCTGGGGAAAGCATATAAGAATAGGAGCTAATGGCTGTTCAAATTTAGGGACAAAACTGGAGCAAAAACAGATTAATATAAACCACCCGTGGCTGTATTAAGCTAGAAATTAGACTGTGAGGTGTCTTAACAGACTAGAGGATTGAGGTTGTGAAGAAACAGTAAGGAGTAAGGCTTAACTAACTTATTTGAAAATGGAGCTTTGAAATATTAGTTACGTTTGTATAACGTATGACTATGCAGGGATACCTATTAAAATGGGGATCATTACATTAGAATTGTACCCACAGGAAAGCTAAAAGCTAAAAAGCCAACTTTTATTTGGCCCAGCTAATCCAACTGCATCAATTCCAGAGCTAGCCTTAGCATCTCTGCACAAAACTGTTGTTTTGTTTGGCTAACAGCAGTAGCAGAGGGTTGGATTAGATGAGGAGGGAAATGTTGTTTAGTTCTGTGTATGTGAGTACTGCTTGACTTGATCAGTCTGTATTGGAATCTGCAGTGAACCAAACATTTGTGGAGCCACACAAGTACTAGCTGATGCTACTGAGTATTTCACAATTTGCTTAGTATAGGCAGGGCTGTGATCTTCAATAATATCATGTTAATCATGCTGATTTAGTAGTTTCTGGCCTGTCTACTGTAACTGTTAGCAGGGGTGCTGCATGTGTTACTGATGTGTCTCTGTTATGGAAGCATCTCTAGTGGAAACAGAATTGAGATCGTCAGCTTGTTTCATGTAAGTGGCTAGAGCAATTGTTGGATGATAGCAGCAGTGGGATATTACTGACCTGAATTGTGTTCAGACAACTGACAGGGACCAGTGGACGTGGTAAGCCTTGAATTACTCTGTAGAGTCTAGAGCAAGTCAGTTTAAATGTTCATTCTTCTTTAATTAAGGAAATTCTTTTCAGACAGATGTCTTGCCCAGTAGACAAAGGGTTAATGCTGGATTGGCACAAGGCATAACAAAATCAAGCAGCCTCTATATTTAGACACAGCTAGCAGGGGTTTTTTTCAGTTGCTTTCATTTGGTTTCCACTTATGGAGGCCTTTATTGAAATATGTTTTTTAATATCATCCTGAACTTGCAGAACAACAGGTTTATTGAGCCCACCAGAAAATTTTGTTTATGGGATATGACCCTGTCAGCAACACTATGCAGCTGTTGCACTGGAAACCATATCTGCATTTTTAATGTACTGTTCTGTCCATAGTTGCAACAAAACTAATGTTTTCTTTGACCTATTAAGTATTTTCTGTATGCCACCTGAAGCCAGAGTTACTTCAGATTATTTCCCTGGAGAGCAAGGAAGGCCATCCAACTAAAATTTAGTTATTGTTCTTTGAAATTAGATTGGATGAAGTGGGTAAGCTTGAAGTTGACCAGATCAGTAGGCCTGTTACTTTAGACCAATGTCTGTAATCAAGCAGAGTGCTTTCAATACATTTTTCTCAGGCTTGTTGAAGATTTAATTTAATTAGGTATTTACTGTGCTCAGTTAGGAGTAGCTAGAACAGTAGCTAAGAAACAGTATACATATGGAGTTTGTTTCTCATGGATCATTAGTAAATGAGGTAATCACTTATTTCTCTAGGGTGCTTGCAGTGTAACAGCAAATTTCATAATGCAGAGGTTTTACCTCTGCATGATATTGCCATATCAAAAATAGAATCTAAATCTATTGAAGTCTGGGCCAGCCAGTGCCTTAGAAACTACTTGCACATAGCTGACCATAATCCTCAATACAGTGATACAGATAAGATGCTGGGGAACTTCTTTACCAGTTCATGTTTTTTTTTAATTACTGCCCATGAAAGTTGCCACATGAGAGTGCCTCAGCACAGTACCAAGCAGCTGGTTGGCATAAGAAACAGTGGGTGTGGGCCGTGTTCAGGCTTCCCTGAGGCTGTTCTTCAACATGAAGTCTAAAGCAAAAAGGTGGTTTCCAGCTCTAGAAGTCTGTTAAGTCTGTTGTCTGCATAAGCCATATGTCAACTTCTTAAGTTAATCAAATGCTTCTGGTTGTGAGAATTATTCTGTATCTGCTCCAAACTCAGATGAATTCACCAGACTGACCAGAACAAAAGCAGACAGTATTTTAGCTATGTTAGATTTAAGACATCCATGAAAACATAACCTGCAGAGAAGTAGAAAAGTGCCATTTTAATGCGTGATCCATTTAGCTGCCCAGATTGCTCCCACTCCAAGAAACTTAATTTTAGCATGAGGGCTCTCCCAAAATACCTTGTTCTTTCAAAGAGTTGAAACCTACCCAGACCTCAGCAGGAATCAGATCTGTGGCCTTGCAGACATTCTTGAGGCCACACTGTTCTCAGATGACACAAAGCTGGCACAAGCTGCTTGGCTGTCTGTTTTGATATCATTTGTGTTGGGATCAGAAGTTACTGTTCCAGATTGCTATAGAACACTGATAAATTATGGCCCTTTAGAGATTATTATCAACTTGGCCATCTTAAAGGGATGCTTGAACTGTTCTGTCTCCTTGTCTCTTGGAGTGCACCAGAAACCTGAGATAGCCGCCAAAAGCTATTTCCATTCTCCACCTCCACAGTTGTATGGTATTTGCTTATGCAGCAGTATCTCTTCTTATGAAAGAACTAGAGCTTTGCTTCTGTTTCCAAGCTTGTATGCAAATTAAATCAGAAAAAGTCTGAAATAGGCTTATTGCTCTCACTTGTGTTTGTTTCTGCTGTGTGCTAGCCTGGATCAGAACATTTCAGTTGTGCTTGGGAGTTTTTAGGAAAATCCACCCTTCACCTCCCATGTCACATCCTGCCACATCCTTGGCTTTCATTGCTTTTCATGCTTTACAGAGGTGCAGCACCCAAATCTTTCCACATGGAGCATTGCACGAGGGACTTTTGTCTGAAAGGTGCCATAAAAAGAGTTCTTCCTTGGTAACATGTATGTATCACCCAGTGCACTGTAGTCTCTCCTGCTGCTTAAAAAAGCTGTATGTATAAACCCTATGGAATACCTGTTCTGCTGTAGCTTGTGGTATCTGTGTGTTGTTCCCTTTCTTTGTTCCTCAAATTGTTCAAACTGCAGATTGGTTTTCAGATCTGCCATAGGAGTAGCACTCCTAGTGACAGATAAGTTCTTACATATTTCTTGAAAGCAGACATCTTTGCAGAGGAGAGATTCTGTAAATGCTTCCATTGAGCTGATGAGTGCAGGTTTAAGCTTATTCAGCTCCAGAGTATTTACTGAGGGGATGGCCCTTACAAATACCAGGAAAGATTTCTTTACAGTATTTAGCCAACCACAACACACAACCTGTAGGAAATCAAACCTTGTTAGCTCTGGTGCTCACAATTTAAGAGGGACTGAAAATAATCATCAGTGGTCTGACTGAAAGGTTAGGAGTGCTTTAGGCTGGTAAGGGCCCTCATCACTCAGAGCAGCTTGAATTATCAACACTGGTCTTCCATTTTCCATGTTCCCCTCCACAGATCTGTAATACACATGAATAAATTAGAAGGTGGGAGAAGTGTTTTCACTTCCTGTGGTTTGTTGTACTTCATCTTCCTCCTCTGTGTAACAGGGGAGAAAAATTGAAGTATTAAAATGCTGGGGGAAAAATTTTTGTTACTTGAAGGGGTCAAGATACAGAATGATGTAACAGGTCTCAAGTAAGGTAGAAAGGAAAGTATCACAGGCATGTCCCTTACCTGAAACTGTCTTAGGAACAAAAGTGGCAGGTGTGCTTTGATTGTGAAAATCAGTGACAAAAATAGGCAGTTTGTAGCTGTGTTTTTTTTATTTAGGATATGTTAACAAATCATGTAGTTGTGAGCATGCGTGTGTAAAATCAAAGAATAAAAAAGTATTTCTTAGATTAATGATCATAGATAACAAGCATATTCCATTGAAGTATTTTCTGTGACCCACTATGCATTTCTGCAAACACGTCCATGGTGCCTGTTAATCCCTTGTGAAGTCTTTCATAAATCCAACATTACTGTAGTGTGTCAGCCCCTTTGCTACCCTTGTTGTCTTTTTATTTAGTTCTTAAGGTACCCATGAGAAATTATGTATTATTTTTCCTTATTTCCTACTCCAATGCTTAGGATTCAAAGGAATACAATAAAAATGCAGCTAAACAATTGGTTCATACTCTAAACAGTAAATATTAATAAATAAAATTTCCAGTTACTTCAGTTTATATTAACAACTTGTCAGGTTGCATTGTTCACACAATGTCTGTTTGCAGCTGACTTATCTTGGAGTCTAGGCTATCTATCCATTGCTCTGAAGTGTAATGGCTCTGATACCTTGTGTCTGTCTTAATGCTCCTTGTCTTGCTAAGGTTCCAGCACTTCTTTACTTCTGTAACTCTTTGGACTTCCTCCAGCTGTCTAGAAGATCTTTGCTCTTTCTTTTTTTTAATTGTGGATTTCACAGATACTTCCCTGTCTTTCTCTTTTTTCTCCTCTGTTCTCACCTCCCTTTTTATTTTTTCTGATCATATATGTCATTGGATCTGCCTGTCAGCCACTTTTAATCTCAATTTAGAGTTTTAGGACTTCATGATAATTTTTATATCCTTCTGGATGTTTCCATCTTTAAACTGTTAGGGTGCAAGGGCTGAAGAAACCTTTCCTTAAATACTTGTTATTCCTTCCTAACTCACAAATCCACGCTTCCCTGTCTTTCAGTGGAACTTTTTTTGTTTTGTTTCTTTACTTGTCTTTACCCATTGGATTTTGCCAATTTTGCCATCAGTTTCCTGTAAGATCTGCCCTTCCTCTCTCTCCCATTTCCAAGTGTTTATTGTGTCTCATGTGCAATATTGCAGTTACCTTAATTCTACTGATAAATGTAACCTTCAGAATAATTAGTATTACACTGGTAACAACTCGTAAGACTGGTAAAAGTATTGAGCAAGGGTGGTCAGATAATTTTTCATCATGCCTCTTAAACTAGTCATAACTCATGTGTTCACCAACCCAGAGAAGAAACTGGCTCTTCTGAACATTTTTTTTTCCTTGATTTCTGTTCTTTAGTCTTCCTTTTTCCTGTAGAATTTCTACTAGTGTGGAAAAGTACTTTCTGAGGAGTGCATACTGCTTTATTTACAGTGGAGGTTTTGGTGACCAGAAATAGTTACCTAAGGTGTCTCTGGGCAGTCTGGTGGGTGGGCAGCTCAGTCATGAGATTCTGGCTTGGTGAATGTGTGAACTGTGATACCAGTGCTTTTACAGGTCAGACAAACTTACCCTGTTACCCTACTCAGAATTACCACCCAGTACTCAGCGTTTCTAGAGTTTGTGCAGTTATTTATAGCAATTAATTCAGCATGTAATTTCCCAACTGTAGGCCTGAATCAGTAAATACATTAAGAAGCACGAATAAACAGGCAGTTTCTTTAAGTTGTGGTTGCTTCTGTGATGCAGTATTAAAGCAGTGACTTGCACAGATTGGTAACTGTGCTGTGCTCAGAATTTTCTGTTATAAATGCTTTCTTGAGCAAAGCTTTGCCTGGCTGTGGTCTTAGCTGTGTTCATTTTTCTTTCTGTTGCTAATGTTGTTTTACAGATCCTTAAGAATAATTGGCTTCGTAAGCATAGTCAATAGTTGCTGCTTAGTAGTGAAACATAGACTGAACAAAACCTATCTGCATTAAAGTTTTATATAATATTTCCCTTCCATAACGTGGTTTTAAACTTTGGAGTCAATACATGCTTAGCATTTTAAGCAGCTTTAACATTCTGTTTCCTGGTTGCCCTGAAATTTTCCAGGACAAGCTTCTGGGCATAGGTGAATATTTTAGCAATTTTTAAAGTCAGACGTTGAGGCAGGGATTTGATTTTATGAAGAAGACATCCACAGTCATTTTCCTGATTATTTGCTTTTAAACCATGCTGTAAC
>NW_020799142.1:3869812-3943720 GCF_003259725.1 Athene cunicularia | reverse complement strand
CCGTGTTAATGCCACAGAAATCCTATCTACACCAGTATTCCACATCTGCAAGCAGCAACATGCATACATAACCATGTATTTCAGTTTTATGCATATCAAAAAGCTGAAATGATTGGTTTGCATCAGTAGAGCACTTCTGTCCTTAAGGTTTGCATTAGTGCGGCTGTACCCATGTTGAAATTATATATGTCTATATGAACAAAGGAGGCCTCAGCTGCAAGTATGTAGAAGATATGTGCTATGAATGTGCACTTTATACACTCTGCTCAGTTAACTTTATAATTTAATTACAGTTATGATGTATAATTCTGGGGAAAGCACCCGTATCCATTCTTCAGCAAGTTACCTTAAACACTGGGGATTTGATTTGAGGTTTTGTGTACTTTATCTTCTTTTTTTCTTCACAGAGACACCAATGCACTCATTTGGATTAATTTTATTTAAGGTGTAGCACTCCTCCACAACTGAACAGAGAATTTATAAGTGCAGTTAGCCTTTATGTGCTCTTACTGTTGCCACCTACAGCTTTTTATTAGTAACATGCAATTGTTCTGATCTGTTAAGTAAAACACTTTTTTTTTTTTTTCCCTTTCTTTGGTAATATGCACATACCTAAAAATCTGTTATTTTGATAGTAAGGCCTCAGGCAACCTGAACTTCAGTTTGCATATTATTGAAGGAGAGGCCAGGGGTTATCTTCGGGTAAGCAGAAGCAGATTGTAGGGGATTGAAGTAGGCATAGGATACTGCTTTTGTCACTGGAGAGAGTTTCAGCTTGAACTCTTTCTGCAGTGCAGTAGGATGAAGTGATCTGTATATGTTGTGCAGAGAACATGCTGACTGCCACTTCTTCAAGCAGAGATTGCTCAAGTACTGACCATGCACTTGATGAGCCTATATCTGCAGAAAGCTTAAACTTTAATGCAATTTTAATTTGGTATTTTTTGACTAAGGGATTTCAGCTTGCTCAATGTGTAATATTTAATACTTTGGTTTGTGTACATGTATTCTGTTTAGAATAAAATCCCACCTTGATTTAGAGAACAGCAATCAGAGTTGCATTTCATGCTACATTGGGATATCATATGGACCTAGCTTTAGTTTGACTGGACTGTTGATAAAATTTCACCATTTGTGTTATGCAGATGGACAGTTCCAACAAAATTGGCATAGAAACTTGAATATTAGACACTCTATATTCGAGGCAATTTCTTTTTCAGATAGTTTCCTACACCTTCCCTCATCTCACACACTTTACTTGAGATTCTCTGGGGAAAATGAGCTCTGTCACTTTACCTTGTGGCATAATTGTGTTAAGTAAACCATTTATTGTTTGTTAAGAATTACTCCAAGGTAAACACTACTATCTTTAGCTATAGTTTAGCTCCTACAGATGACTTTTTTTTTTTTACCCTTTAGTCCTGAAAATCTTTTAACATCAGTTCTACAAGTATCTCATGTGTTATGAGGACCATGCCATGTTTGCAGTGTGTATTATATTCTGCAGACTGTTGGTTGGGTAGTTTGCTGGTATTTCCTTGTCTGTACATTACTCACTATATAGTAACTTCAGTTTTCAAAGCATGATTAATGTTAGAATTTCTTTAAGTATGACAAAGTCATCCTGTGATATATTTATATTAAGAGATTTTTCAACACTGGAACTTTCCATTAACAGCAAGATCTTAATTTGATTTGTTTAGTCATCATAATCTAGACTGGAGTGTTAGTTTCACCCCAGAGAGAATAATTTCTATACATATAGTACAGCTGCACTGAAGGGGTTATATAAAACAAGCTGAAACTTTGATTATTTATGATAATACATCTCCATATTTCCACATTGAAATAGTTTTAAAAACTGACAGCAATGGAATTTTATAACAACCTCCATTCATGTGCTCCACGCATGAAAACTTCGTAGCCACCACAGGACAAAATACAACTTCTGTGCTCAAGCAAGAAGCAATTAGGCTTGGCTAGACAGTGAGAAAATCTCCAAACTATTTAAACCATAAAAATGGAAAAAATATAACATTATGTTTTATTGTAGGTTCGGGAACTGCAGACACGTTTGCAAAGTGTGCAGGCAACAGGCCCATCCAGCCCAAGTCGTCTTACTTCTGCCAATCGACCTATTAACCCCAGCACGGGAGAGCTGAGCACAAGCAGCAGTAGCAATGACATTCCCATAGCCAAGGTGAGCTATTTTGTTTGTAGTGACTCTTCTTGTTATCGGGGAGAAGCAGGCTTGATTTTGCACAACTGCTGTGCAAGCATGTGATTAACTAGGAGATACCTAGACTCCCCAGAGAGTTTTCTGGGGTCCTAAGCAGGCCCATGAACTTGAGCTGCAGAAAGGAATTAAGGGCTAATGATTATAATTTTCTCAGTTACAGCACAGGTGTCAGTTTTACAGTAGCTTAGGTTTGCAAGCTTTTGCAAGTTTGTGGCTAATGAACAAATGCATTTTGTTCTTTAAATGCATTTTGCATCTTTAAGGAGTGTGGGTTCCTGTGTAACCTGTGCAGCATTTTGACTTACAGATTGCTGAAAGAGTGAAACTGTCAAAGACAAGATCAGAGTCTTCATCATCTGATAGACCTGTCTTAGGATCAGAAATCAGCAGCATAGGGGTAAGGACTAAATAATAATGTGCATGCATGTTACCTTCTGGAGATAATGCATGTTCCATTAAAAGCAGCTTTGGTTTCTTACTAAACTGAAAATATTTCAAAAGTTATTTTAAGAAAAATATTTCAACAACAAATATTTCAGCCAGTATTAAGAGGTCATTTTCTAATAACTAGTGTCTAGAAATTATTCTCTTGAGTGACTTCCAGAGGATGATTTTGGAGTTAATTACTCTAAAACAATTATTCTTCAAAAAAAGACTGTTCAGTTGCTTTTCACAGCTTCCAATCAACAGAACTGGCTTCTGCTTTGCAATGCCAGTATAAATCTATAGCAGTGTTGTTACTGTGTGTTAATATTTGTTTCACTGAAGAACTTAGCTCTGACCTTTTGTTAAGCTTTCAAGAAAGTAAATAACTTGCATATTAGGCTTTTTTAATGTATGATGAAATAGTGGGTTTCACTCTTTGGTTAGTAGAATCTTAAATCAAAATAGCTTCTTAAAGTGGAAACTTGTTCTATTTAGTATAAAATTCACAGGAAAATCTGAATGATGAATGCCTTGAAGTGAGTGCAAGCAAATGCAGCTCTCAGTGCACACTGCTGCTGGGAGGAATACAATGGTTATCTATATTCACAATGAACTCTTAACTGTGCTATGTAGGTGTCTAGTACTGTGGCTGAACATTTGGCACATTCCCTACAAGACTGCTCAAACATCCAGGAAATCTTCCAGACTCTTTATTCACATGGATCTGCTATCTCTGAAAGTAAAATCCGAGAATTTGAAGTGGAGACAGAGAGATTAAATAGGTAAGGTGAAAAGCTAGATATGATCAAATGTATTGTCTGCTACTAGCTTTGTTAAAGTTACTACTTTTCTATCCTTTTTGAACATTTCATAGTGCAGTCACAGATCAAGTGTGGTAGCTGCAGATAAACACTGAATGTAGTTGATGAAGGGAAGATTGAATCATATGCTAAGGGTTCTTTCCATTAGTATGACAGTTTGGTTGGTGTGCATTATTAGATCAGCATGGCACCTTCATCTGTGACAGTTTGCACAGTAGAGTGACCTGCTCTATGGCTGACTAGGTAGACATGGCATTTTTTTTAATAAGAGACATCATTGCTAGAAATAAGGATTCCCATAAATTATTCTCCATCATTCTCATATTAGCTTGCTTTGTTTTGTACTGAAAAAGAATTAAGCATTAACAGTATCAGTGAATGAACTGATACATAGTGGCGTGGCGTATATATCAGTAAATAGACTTCTGTCTGCAGAAGAAAGATTGCAGCTTTCTGGTTCCAGTTAAAATACTGCTGGTGTTATCCTTCAAGAAACTCTGTCAAAACCAATGCTTCATGTCATTTTTGGCACATAAAATCAAAACTGCGGATCAGGAATGTGAGAATTGTGTCTCAGCATGTTTCCTTTCAAGTTTTCTCTTCCCCACGGCTGTCTCAAATTTAGTCTGATCAGTACAATATCTCTTTTTTGTAGCTCATGTTTTTGTAGTGCTGTGAAATGTGATCCTCCTTTTTTCTTACTTTTTTTTTTCTTTTTTTCTCTGTGCTGTGCAATTATGCTTTGACAACATGTATCCTTATAGGAGGTGTCAAAGAAGATACAGGAGGTGAAGCATCTGAGAGTTGTAGCAGCTAGGAAAGTCAGAGCTTTATGATGGTAGCTGAATAAATGGTATACTAGCCCTTCTCCTTCTTGTGCTTGTAAAGTCAGTGATTTTAGAGTTCTGGATGGCACTGATTTCTTCATTAGGTACCTGTCCAAATTTTGAAATTGTTTGCCTGTCTGTTTTCAGTGTATGTCCAACTCTTGCAACTAGGCATAGTACTTCAATGTGTAGTGCAGTTATCAGCAGTGAGAATGCACAGTAATACTCATACTCTGAAGTCTCAATTTCAGATTGACTATTGCCAGAACTTCTGGACGATTCATTGCCTCATTGAAGCTTTTTATTTTGGCAGTTACGTCTCTAATCACAACCAAAATATTACTTCAAGTGAAACAGTTATTCTGGATGTTCCAAGGACATTTATGCAGCTGCATGATCCCTACACACACTAATGAGCATGCCACTTCAAACAAGAAGCAAATGTGGCAGCAGGAAGTGAGGAATAGAGGCAGAAAATTTAAGCAAAGTATTAATACGTAACTTGTCCTATGCAGTCCTGTGGCTACAGAATAGGAGTACCGTTTTCTGCTTGCTGCTGTTGCACAGGGTTATGATTACATTTTATGGATAGGAGAGGAGAAGAAGAATCTGTCCTAAGACAAATTCCTGTCTTCTTGACTCTTGATAGGGTACAGAGAACTGGTAGATTTTGCCATCTTCATTAAAAGCCTTGTGTAGACCAAACAGCATTTGTGTTTTTTAAATTATGATTGTTCTAGAGTTTTCAGGACAGTGTCTGTAAACTAAGCTTGAAGGTTGCAAATTACTTCCTTTTCTACAGCCGTATTGAGCACTTGAAGTCCCAGAATGACTTGCTGACAATAACACTGGAAGAGTGCAAGAGCAATGCTGAGAGGATGAGCATGCTTGTTGGGAAGTACGAGTCCAATGCCACAGCCCTTAGGCTTGCACTGCAGTACAGGTATGTAAGTATGCAGAGGGTGTCTCAGACAGAAAAAGAGGGATTGAGGAGACTTGATAGAAGTCTTTGAGAGTGACATTGTTGGTGTGCCATAGTAATACTGTTTCTGTGTTTTCTCCCTGAAAAAATGCCCCTTTGGTTAAACTATTTGACAAATTACAGAACAGAAGTTACTGATAAAAGTATATTTCAAGACTAATTCACCAGCAGTAGTGAACTCAATCTAAGTAAAAGATACGGATTTATCTGTTAATTTTTAAATACTCAATTAACATTTGAATTAGGGGTTGTGTGTAGGCTCAAACTGTCTCTGCTGTATGTGATCTTAAGATACAGGTCCTCTGTATTAGGCTGGCACTTTTCATAAGACCAGTGAACCAAAGAGTGGTATTGTACTCCACATAATTCAGAGTGACTTTATATTACATCAACTGGAATTGTGGATTAATTGCTTGGTATGCGGTTACGAGTATCTAGAATTGCTTTAAGCTGTATGTAAAAACATAGTGTCATTTAGCTACTTCAGCTGCAACAAATTTGGAACAGGAGGTTCTGGTCTTAAGACAAATTGTGTGCCATAAAAGAATGTATTCTTTTACTAATAGCCTTGATCAAATTACGAGGAAATAGAAATTGCAAATAGGATATTAATGTATATGTTTTCAAAAACATTAGAATGGAATGAGTGACTCACAACTGTATTTAGAAGCTGTTGTGTTTTAAGGAGGAAAATCATACAGCCAGGACAGAGCAACAAGTATTTTTCTTGGTTTTCCTTCTTACTATGATAGTATAGTTATATAGTATAGAATACTATATTTCATAGTAGAAAGAAAGCCAGAAAAAAATTTTCTCAAACGGATTGTGTTGACCACCATTTGTGTTGTAACTGTTTCAAACGTGCTTCTGGAGCTCACTTCACATCAGGTCATTCTCTTCTGTTTTAACTTTTTACATTACTTGAGGCCAATCTGGGACCATCGTAAGAAAGGAGAGACTGTTGAATGCTTGTGATAGAAGCTTATGTGTGTTATGTCATTTAATATCCTGCTGCTAGACAAGTAGTAGGGAATCATGCCATTCATCAGCTACCTCTTGTTTTTTGTTGTTGTGCTGTTGCAGGTATTCTTCCCCTCTAAATGGCATATATATTTTGTGTGAATTTTGTTTTCTGTGGTTTGTTTTCTCTTTCAGTGAACAGTGTATAGAAGCATATGAGCTGCTGTTGGCACTGGCAGAAAGTGAGCAGAGTCTCATTCTTGGGCAGTTCAGAGCTGCAGGTGTTGGTTCTGTTGGTAAGATGTCAATGAATCACTTTTTTTTTTTATGTCAGTTAGCATTAGGGTTAGTTGTAACAGTGAATCATCTCATGACCCATCACTTAAGAATGCTCTCTGGTGTGTTTTTAACTAATTAAATCATTTTACATACCCAAAAAATAGGAAACAAGAGAAAGAGAGACTGGAACTAAATCATAAAATTCACCAGCAATTTGAATTAACCCCCATGTACTTTTTACATGGCAATGTCTGCTCTGGCAGTGGTGAGGCAGTTACAGGCATGCAGCTGTACAGAGTGGAATTATTAAACAATGCTCACAAAGATATGTGAATTAGGGCCATACAGCTGTGGTGACTGCAAGTATAAATTTAGTTTGAACCAGCAACATTGAACTTCCTAGAAGTTGAGTGTAGTCTTTAAAATCTTGGATTAAGACAATACAAGGTAGCACTGAGTAGTCATCAAGAGAAAAAAAAAAAAACTACACAAAAATGGTTTTAGTTTTTCACCCCACGTTTTACCTTTGCTGTGAAACCTTGAAATATTTTATCTTAAATTTTACTATGTTGTCAGGGATATTATCCTATATGTTCTGGGTTTTTCTTATTTTGTGTATAGTTGATCTTGTGGCTAGGGGGTGGTGTTTTTTTATATACTTGCTCAGTAAGTAATGGAATAAGCCACTGTCGTAGGTACAGTTCCAAAGTGTTTGGAGCCTGACATTGATGATGGCTCTGTTTTTCTGGTACAGGTCTTTATGCAATGAACATGAACCTGGGTTTTATAGTGCCATTCCTTTTACTGATAGAAGGTAGCTGTAGTAATGTTCAATTGGAAAGAGAGGAAACCTTCAGAGAGAGAAGGTGGCCAATGGCATCCTGGCTTGTGTCAGCAATAGCGTGGCCAGCTGGGACAGGGAAGGGATCTGACCCTTGTACTCGGCACTGCTGAGGCCGCACCTCGATTCCTGTCTTCAGTTTTGGGCCCCTCACTACAAAAATGCCATTGAATGACTCGAGCGTGTCCAGAGAAGGGCAACGAAGCTGGTGCAGGGTCTGGAGCACAGGTGGTACGGGGAGCGGCTGAGGGAACTGGGGGTGTTTAGTCTGGAGAAGAGGAGGCTGAGGGGAGACCTCATCGCCCTCTACAGCTCCCTGAAAGGAGGGTGCAGAGAGCTGGGGATGAGTCTCTTTAACCAAGTAACAAGTGGTAGGGCAAGAGGGAATGGCCTCAGGTTGCACCAGGGAAGGTTTAGACTGGATATTAGGAAGCATTTCTTTCCAGAAGGGGTTGTTAGGAGTTGGAATGGGCTGCCCAGGGAGGTGGTGGAGTTGGTGTTGCCCTGGAGGTGTTTAAGAGTTGGACTGACATAGCGCTGAGGGATATGGTGTAGTTGGGAACTGTCAGTGATAGGTTAATGGTTGGACTTGATGATCTTCAAGGTCTTTTCCAACCTTGATGATTCTGTGAATAGATCTGCATGCTGTGCTGATGTAACTTCCTGATTGAGACAGTATTACAGCATTAGCTTCTTAGGAATCACTGAAATGTAAATGGAAAGCTTTAGAGACATAGTGACCATCTGACTCTAGCGCCACAGGACTGACATGGTCAGCCTTTTGTTTGAGATAACTATATGCAGTCAGCTCACAATTGCTGTGCTGTTAACCATGCCCCTTATCCATCTCTCCCAGTGCTAGAAACAGGCCCTGTCTTGGCCTGTGCAATGTGTGCCATACACTGAATGTTAGAGTGAATGCCCTAGATTTCCTCCACCTTTCTTCCAGACTCTGGTCATTCTTTTCAATAGTGTGCTAGGCAGCTTTCCCTGCTGGCCAGCAAAAGTGAATTTAGTCTTGGATTTTCTGTTCATATAGGTCACAGAAAGAAATCTTAGAAGGGAGAAATACCATGGGTTTCATCTCACATGTGTTTTATGAAAGTGTAGTTTAGTTTTTATATAGGTGTGTGTCTACAGCTCTTAGGTTATTACCAGTTACAGCCATGTGATGTAAAAAGTGCTAATTTCCCATTACATAATACAGCTTGAAGGAAGTTGTGTTTGGTTTAAGTACCTTTACTTCACTATGAAATTGATGAAAATATACAGATGAAATAGCAGATCTTTGGTTTGAACATCAGTTGAGTTTTATATCAACACTGTGAGTGGAAGATTCATGGGAGTTGCTTCTGCGTAGTTGCTGGCTCCATAGATGCTGCATAACCATTAAAAGTTCTAGCAAATTAATAAACATCAGTGCTAGTTTTCTCTTGGTTTAGTATACATAATGGTAAACTCTGAAAGGCTGCTTCTAACCAGTAAGGCAATTCTTTCAGCTGGAAAGTTGGTGTTCTGGCAAACAATTAGGCTTGAGATAAAGATGCTTGTGAGAAAAAGCCCTGGAAAGGACCGTACTGTGAAACAGCACTGCATTGATTGGAGTAAAAGCCGTAATTCAGGCTGAGGCTTTTACAGTGTGTTACTAATTTGAGCATCCTAACCTAAGGTACAGTGCACACACCCTTACAGACAAGCTAGCAAAGATAAAGCATCACTTAAGACCTGTACACAAAGCAACAACAACCTGGCTGGGAGGGAGATGCGTTCAGGCCAGTAGCCCAGTTACCACTGATGCTCACATAGAATTGAAGTTGCTTTTACATTACAGATTGGTAGTTTATCATCATCATCTTGGTATAAACTAGGAGTGTGCAGAAGCACCTCTACTCTTGCATTAATTTCTGTCACCCTCCTCAAAGCTCTAAAACAGATTGTTTGCTTGAAAACTAGGGGACCAGACAGGTGATGAAAACATCACTCAGATGCTTAAGAGAGCTCATGACTGCAGGAAGACAGCTGAGAACGCAGCAAAAGCCTTGCTGATGAAACTAGATGGAAGCTGTGGGGGAGCCTATGCAATCACTGGCTGTAGCGTGCAGCCCTGGGAAAGCCTGTCATCCAACAGCCACACAAGGTAACTGCAACTCATCTTCTTTCCTAATCCCAAAGTGTTTGATTTCAGACCATAAGTTATGTTGTATTTGCTGACCTACATCCCTAACCTCAGTCTGCTGACTCTTTGCTTTGATTTATAAGTCACTACACCTCAGTGATCTGACTGTCTTTAGACTTTGAGCAACTCCAGCCAAGAAGTGTTTTGTATAAATTTGTTGCAAATGGGTGACTTTGAACTTTGATCTTCCTCATAAAGGGCAAAGCCATTATGTTTGTTTTACTTCAGTGACTTTTTTGCTATTTTATCGGAACTCAGATCATGTACTCCTTATTCATATCTGTTGCATGCAGACAGCACAGACTTATGGAGAACTAGAGATCAGAAGTATGTTTCCATTGGTGTTTTGGAGTTTTCAGGAGTTGTTTTCCCAATGTTGCATATCCAGCCATTTTGTTTTAAACCATTTCCTCTCCCTTCTCATTCCTCTTTGTCCCCCTCCAAATTCCTCCTTCCCATGCTATGCTTTTGCATGGACAGTGGCAAATGAACATCATGACAAGAGTGGATTCTTGCAGAAAAGGCTGGATATTGCAGTTATTCTGAAGACCTATAAGTTAATGAAACTGAAATGAGCTATTATTGCAGAAGTGTTCCAGTTCAAATACATCTGCTAGGAGATTCATTTTGAGTTGCTGCCTGCCTGCAGTGTAATTGTACTCTCTGCAGTGAATATGTGTGCTTGTGTATGGATACAAATTTGGCAAGTATCCGGATAAATATAGATGAACATTTTTCTTTTTAAAAGTTATTTTAGTTTCTCAGATTCACTCTAAAAATTCATTTTAATTCAGTTTTTGAGCCAGTTCTTTATTCAAATGCTGTCATTTTTTGACACTTTGAGAAGTTTATTTTAGTACTGTATCATTTCCTTTTCTTGCTGATGCTTCCTCCAAAGGATCTCATATCCTGCCATGTGAAGAGCATGAAATAGCTGAAAAGTGAGGGGAAAAAAGTAACTTGAGGGAACAAGGTCCAAATTTGAGGGAAATTTTACAACAGGGTACAAATTTGAGGGAAATGTTAACGTTTTATTCAAACAAGTGTTATGGTGCACTTTCAGTCCAGGAAACCTCTATCTCTATTCAGAAATTGATGTGGTAGCATCTGTGCTAGTAACACATTGATTGTTCATTGTACCCAAGGTATTTACTGGCCTTGGAAAGAAGTTATACAAAGCTGTTTCAAATACTAGATTTGCCTCAATATGCATGCACTTATGCCTTATCTACACCCACATGTGAACATGTTGTAAGTGGTCACACATAGCAACGCCTCTACCTAGGCTGAGCTTGTTTTCCATTCTGTTATTTGAAAGGGTCATTTTCAGTTGTTCATAACTATCTCAGTATTTTTCTTCCTTGTGAGATATCTGGTATGCAGTCAAGGCGTTTTTTTATAAAATTGAAAACTATTTAGATAGTTTCCAGTATTGACAGGGGAAATTGTGGGTGGGGCTGCTGTTTCCAGGGGTTTTGTGTTTGTTTTCCTAGTCTTTCACTGGAAGTGTTTGGTAGTCTACAGTTCTTACTTTGTTGAATGTCATTTTCTTTTTTTCGAGGAGGAGGCTAAGGGAGAGACTTGTGTGTGTTTGGGGAGGAATGAGCATGCTCATTGTTTACTCTAAAATTTTGGTGGTCAGCTGGCCACTGCGTGAGTGTGCATGTGATGTATTGGCTGAATAGATAAAGTTTCAGCAGAGCATGATTAAAATAGCATAGGATTTCAGATTTCATCAGTATATACTGTCATGAAATGTGAAAATGCAAACATGAAAGCTTCTGGTGCGAGAGATATTTTAGCTCGAGTCATTATCATTGTAGGGTAATTTTTCTGGTACGGAGCAAGATACTGTACTGAATAAGGTAACTATTATTATGTGTTTTGATATATGTGAAACGTGAGAAAGCTTCTCTCATTTACATGAAGGGCACACAGCAAGTCGGGAAGTTGTCATATGGGCATCCTGATCTGATCATCACTTACACGTTGTTGTCCATCTCCCCTCCACTTACATCCAGTAAATTGTCTTTGTCTAAACATACGTATCAATGAAAGTATTTCTGAAACTTTACTTTCTCCATGAAATACAAATCTTCTCTTCTTCTGTTGTGTTCAAGTGATATATGGTAGAGGTGTTTTCAGATCTCTCCTTCCTGTGTCTCAAAATAGAGGCATCCCCCTCTTCAGCTTACAGACATAGGACACTGTGCCAGCCCACAGGTGGAACGTCTGTGTTGGTTCAGAAGGCACACACTTTTCCATATTTCTATCAGTAAATATTCTATCTAGCGTTTAAAAAACAGAAGATTTTTGTCTTTAACTCCCATTTCCCTATCATCTGGATCCTTTTTGTTTCTCTCCAGGAATTATCCTGTCTACGGTGCTGGCTCTCTCAACCCATTCATGCATGCTCCCTTGTCACTTGGCTCCCTGCTGCTCTACACAGATGTCCCATTGCCACAGACCTCCAGCCCTCTATAATGCATTGTTGTTGATGATTTCCATTTCCTTGAATTTTTTCATTACAATAGCAATCCAAGCAAAGATAGTAAAGCAGACTGTGGATTTCTAGCTGTTCCTGCAGGCTTAGTATTTTTTATGTGTCTTAAAGAACTCAGCAGTCTATGAAACTGGGGGTAGAACAAGCCCACATCACCAGCAAGTGCTGTGTGAACCAACATTTTGGGACTACTACACTGAAATGAAAACATTTTTACATTGTGTGGCTCAAACATACTCCAAATCAGCAGGACTGATCTTTTGCCATAGCTGTTTCAGTGTTGCAAGCTTTTAGTTTCAGATATGTGTTGCTACCTTTTCCCTTTGAAACCAGCTGAGTAAAGTGGTAGCAGGATGATGAAAACTCCTTTTCTGAGACCCGTGTCAAATGAGTAGTTTTCCCTGCTGTTCAAAATCCTGTAGAATAGAGATTTACAGCAGAATTGTTGACCCATCTTTAGCTTTGGGATTTCAAATGAGATTCTGAATGTCAGATCACTGAACACATTACTGAGAATAAATAAATGCTTGGTGAGCCACTAGTGACAAGTGCTGAAAGACTCTGAGTCTTTAACTTAAAGACTGAAATGAAAAAAAATGGAAGAGTATCACAGAGGTTGTTACTGGTGAAGTAAATATAAATAATAGCAAGAATATCGACTCATTTGTGTGACAGCAGCACAATAATGTTGCCAATTCATTTTTTGAAAATAGAAATAGGTCTGCAGTGTAGTTGGAGGTTATAATTATTTTAAATGGACAGAAGCTAACTACGGAACATGTATTGCTGACAAAGTTTGACTACACCTCAAGAAGAAAGAAACAAAAGAGAAGGTGTCCTGGGTTGCAGTGTATTTATTCTATTACCATCCTCATGGGCTGTGGAAATCAGGTGGGCAGTGTTTCCTTGTTTCCCCCCCCCTCCAGACTATCTTTCTGTTAATGGCCCATCAATGCCATGCAGCATGACTCATTATCCCATTGTAAGATGCTCCACCCAGAGGGAGAAAACCAGCATTCCATCCTGGATATAACCTGAGATTCTGAATACCAGAGGCCTCTCTTTTCCACTGGATTTCCAGAGGACAGGAGCTGCTTAGCCACCACTGGACTTTTCTGAGGAAGAGCAGATCTTTTTTTCTACAGCATCACTGCTTCGGGGAGACTGCAGCCACCATTCTACCAGACTGCTACTACCACCCTGATTAACAGGGTGTCAGGTTGTATCCTGACTCTGTTAGTTTAACCCAGTATTATCTGCCTTTATAATTTTTTTTTCCTTCTTAAATTGTTATTCTGACTTGGTGTCTCCCTCTAGTTTGTTTTCAAACTAGCACAGAAGGACTGAAAACAGTGGATTTTATTCCCTGCAGTGCTAGTAAGCCCAGCCTTACATCTGGATTTATGGGGGTGAAGATCTGCTGTCTTGTATGCAAAGGGAATTCTTCTTAGTATTAAGCAGTGTCACAAAATATCTCAGCCAAATGTAGGACTATAACTCTCATCAGAATCACCTCAGATTTCAGATAGGTAGCTGGCAGACAAAATTGTCTTGGGTGAAGTTTACAAATTATGTAGAAATAACCCAACAGGTATCTTCATGTTATCTGTGTAACACTTTTTTGCTGGACTGAACTCAGAAAGAAGCGGGGTATTTTCACCAAAGGTTCTGATTTTAGCCAAATTCACTGTTTGTCTTTTGGCTGTCTGAAGTATTTTTAATTAGTTTCTCAGGAAGTTACTATCTTTTGGCATAGTGCTGTTTCAGATCTCAAACTACAACATTCATCCTGAAGATGGTTGGCACATGTATACTGTGTATCAAATGCATTCTTTAAGGTTGCATGCAGACATTCAAGCAAGTTTTGTGGATTGAATTCTGACAGCATTATTTTAGTTCTGTCAACTTTTGTATTATCTGCACCATTGCTGAATTGCAGATTTATGAACTGAAGCTTTTACAGGGTTTTATGGACAAAATTTTGTAGTGTACTGAAGTTACTCCGAGGCACTGTTGGAAGCCTCGTTTGTATCCATCCACTGCATTTTACACACACACGCGTATGCAAACACGTGCATGCATGACAGCAAAAAAGTCTGCATGTTGTACTATACCAAACTCCCTATTTTTCACAGGCTGTATATGAAAATTAATTTAACATCATCCATGCATGACATCATTGTAAAAGACTTGAGGGATGAAGCAAGTGGACAAACATCTCTCTGTGTGTGTTCTTAATACAGCAGCAGAGAGAATGAGCAGATTGATGATGTATTCCCTCCAGGTGTAATGAAATTGTGACCCTTTCTCTATCCTGAAACTGCACATCTTTTGCAACAGTTTCATGTGTTTGTTGGATGGATGCGTTATACTATATATGCATTCTATCAGTCTATTTTCCTTTGTCCTGACTGCTGTTAGAAGGGAGAGCAGTATGTGAAATTCATATGCTTACCAGCTGTGTATGGAGGGGCTTTTGGGGGAACACACCCTGGCAGAGCTGTGCTGTAGGAGTTCAAAAAACACTACACCATTGTTTCCATCCCTAATCATGCAGCCTCATTTTTACAACAGTCCAAAGTGGGCTTTGTCTCCTGACTTTCTGCAGCCCATACTGCTTCCAGTCTTCTGGGTGGGGTCTTGCTGCTTAATGTACAGGGAGAGGGAAGGTTCTTGTCCCTTTGTGTGCTGGCTGAGACAGCTTCCTTGATAAGCTCTCCTCACCTTCTTAAAAAAAAAAAAAAAAAAAAAAAAAAAAAGCAAAGCAGCTTGCTAGCAATTCACCAGAGGACCAACTCAGCTGCAGACAGGCAGGCAGGCAGGCAGCCAGGACTAAAGTAAAAGCAGCCTGAGTATCACTGGCAACAACCCAGACTGCCTTCCTCAGTTTGGACTGCTCTCTAAAATATACATGCATAGCCATGGACCTTTAAGAGCCAGAATCTGTGAATATCCAGTGAGTACAAGGTCTAACACAACCTTAACAACAGATTTGCAGCATTTTTGCTCAGGTTTCATTCCCAGCAGGAAAGCTAGGTTTTCTTTCCTTTGCAAGCAAAAACTGAGATGAGCTCTTTGTGTCCCAAGATTTGAAATCTGTGTAGGCTTTAAAATCTGTCCTTCCTCCAACAACAGATGTTTTACATTTAATCCAGAAAAGCTGTGCAATTAATGTCTTTCCATGCTGAGGAAATTTGCAACATGATTTCAGTACAGAATTAAGTATTTCTTCTGTTGTGTATCCCCTGATTTTTATATCGGTATCTACTTCAGAGAGGTATCTCTAGACTCAGTAAAGCAAGATTTATTAAGTGTTTAGAGGTTCTCTTATGAAGAACTAAGTGTGAACAAAAATTTGTTTCAATCTGAAAGGGTTTCTATGTAATGTAGGTACCGAGTGTTTTTAGCTTCATTGAAGATAGAAATGGATGGAATCAACAGCAAAGAACAGTTTACATTTGTGGTAAATATGGCACCTATTATCCCTAAGAAAAGGAAGGAATAATGGGAAATTGACAAAGGACTGTAGTAAAGAACTGTAATGTGATATTTCATGAGGGGGAAGGATTCTGGAAAAAAATCTTTGTAGACCTGTCAATTCTCAGTCTCCTCCAAGGCTGTGCTTGGAATATGTGGGAACATTGACAGTTATTTGAGGCACTTAAAAATCATTGTAGCTTTAACAGAAGTAGAACCAAAAGAAAAGAGAAAAATCAAGCCTATCTTGATAGTCTTCCCCTTTTTCACATGCATAATATATTTTAGAACATCATCCTGACTCTCACAGCATGTAGCGGATGGGGCTTTTTTTCTTCCTACAAAAATGTTGAACAGCAGTGCAATTTGATACAGAAAGTGATTTATTCCCCTGTTGAAAACTGAGATCATTGAGCATTCCAGACAAGCACAGTTAATGGATGACTTTATCCTTCACCCAGCAGCTGATTACAGGACCTCGGGAGACAGCAGGCAGTTTTGACTGAGGTTATAGAAATAACGTGGCATTTTATTTTCCTTTTAGTGTTATTGCAACTATATTCAGCCCTGGAATGCTTTGGCTGTTACCAGTCTCAGCACCCTGAAGCACTGGCATGCATTTGGGTCGGTAGGCAGCACTGAACCACCTTGCTCTAAGACAGTTTTCCCTTTCTGCAATCTCTGAGTAAACGTTTATGGGGTAGACTAATGGGCAGTCATTTGTTTGATGCCTGTAGATAAGAGAAGAACTGCCATGTCTGATGATGACATTTTATTAAAAATCCTGCTAACTTATGGATTGGTTCTAAACCTCTCTGGCCCTGAAGGAATGTCAGTGTACTAAAGAATACACCTTAACATGAATTGAAAGATGCTACCTCCGGGCATCTGCCAGCAGATTGATTGAGTCAGGTTGATTCCTACAAGCATCCATTAAAAATATTTGAGATGATAACTGGTATTGCGATCAGCAGAGATAAATGAGGTCTGGGCTGATTGTTTTTTCTTAGCAGATACTTCTTCCTAAAGAAGATGAAGACCCACTGAGCAGCAGAGAGAAACTTGTCCTGATAGTGTATTGTAAGAAATCTTAAGTAGCACTTTTTTTTTTTTTTTTTTTAATTAAAAAGACAATTTGTTTCAGAAGACGCCATTTCAGGAAAAGTAATTCTGTTACATGTCACTAACTATCTGGCTTTGCAGAGTTTTCATCACGTGATACAATTTTCTCATGCAGCTTAGAGTATTAATTTTTTTCCTGAATTTTTCACACCCCTCTGCATCTTCTGAGCATTGCAACGTCCAGTCCACACTATGTATGTCCTTTCCATGAACTTTTAAGTAAGACTCGGATTTGTTGGTAAAATATTGGGAGCATGTTTAAGGTAGGAGTATAGATTTTGTTCCACATGGTTTTTTAATACAGTTCTTTCTCTTTGCAGTACTACCAGCTCAACTGCAAGCAGTTGCGATACGGAATTTACAAAGGAGGATGAGCAGCGGCTGAAGGATTACATCCAGCAGTTGAAAAATGACAGGGCAGCAGTGAAACTGACAATGCTGGAGCTGGAAAGCATCCACATTGATCCCCTTAGTTATGATGTTAAACCTCGTGGAGACAGCCAGAGGCTAGACCTGGAAAATGCGGTCTTGATGCAGGAACTTATGGCAATGAAGGTATTTTATTTATATCCAGCAGGCTAAGTGTGCTGCTAACAATGCCCCTGTGCTATAAAACATGCTCAGTAACACATATGAGAGGCTTTGATAGTGATCATTGGGTAATAAAGGGTAACTTTGTTGAACCAAATAAACAGGGATGAAAATCCAGTAGTTAGAAAGTGACAGAAGGCAGTGCAGTAACAGTGATGAGCTATGTGTGTTTTGAATTAGGTGAAGACTTCATCTGTGGCTCTAAACTTGGAATGGTCTCCTTGACAAACCAGGTGCACTCTCTAAGAGATATGGCAACTGAACTGCTTGAGGGTGACCAAAACCATGATACAGCACTTCCAAAGAGAGGATTCATTACTTTACTTACAAGCTTGCAAATGTGCATTTTGCATATTTTTGTACTGAAGCAGAACAAATTCACCTCCTTTTAATACTGCCATGGGAGGAGAGGGATGGTTTGTCAGAAGCTATCATCCCTAATGCTCCACAGTGATTGGTCTCTAAGTCCAGAGCTGTTCTAGGCACTGTATTGCAATCTGTAGCTCAGTTCAGAGCCTGAGCAAAGAGTGCAGTATGTAATAAAGTAACAGAGGTTTTCAGGGAAAACTCTGGTTCCTCAGGCCTGGTTTATACTTCCAGTTCTAAAGATGTGATCTAGAAAAACTAACCTGTATTGACAAGGTACAAAGATTATATAATTTTAAATCTGGCTTCTGTATTGACTTTAAGAATTGCAGAATCACAGAATCTTTCAGGTTGGAAAAGACCCTTGGGATCATCAAGTCCAACCATCAGCCCTACTCTACAAAGTTCTCCCCTACACCATATCCCCCAACATCTCATCTAAACGACCCTTAAACACATCCAGGGATGGTGACTCCACCCCCTCCCTGGGCAGCCTATTCAACTCTCTGACCACTCTTGCTGTGAAAAAGTTCTTCCTAATGTCCAGTCTGAACCTCCCCTGTTGCAGTTTAAAGCCATTCCCCCTTGTTCTGACACTAATCACCTGTGAGAAGAGACCAGCACCAACCTCTCTACGATGTCCTTTCAATGAGTTGTAGAGAGAGAGGTGAACTAAAGCATATGGACATATCAAAGGCAAAACAAGAGCATGTCTGCATTTAGAAGTTACCTTGTTTTGGTTCAGTTTACATAATGTTAAATTCTGCATATTTTAGTTGACTAAAGGCAGGTATATTAGGTGATGGTATTATGTGGGACAGCAAATCCTAATAGTTTTATAAGCTTCTAAAGCTACAGATTTTTGTTCAGATGTGCTGTTGCTGGCTAACTGGTAGTTTAGTTATGATTATGTTCTTAGTGGTGCTGTTTTTCCATGATGACAAATACAATTTTGCAATAATGCATTCAATATTTGCAGTTCAGAAGAAAAGATTGCCTACTGTCAGTCAGAGGATTTAAAGTTATGTTAGTTGTTTGAATATATTGTGGCCAACAGCAATATATTTTCTATATTTAGAGCATGCACAATGTAATAGAACACATTTATAGATAATTAGACGTATATTTCAGATACCACACTTTCTTCTCTTTTGCATCCAGATCTTCCTTGAAATCTCCTGTACATGATTTTTACTTTTATCTTTAAACTGATTGGTAAAGGCAAAGTGCAGAGCTCTCCCATGTGATTAGTGCCGTTGCATTCCCTGTCCTGGCAAGGACACTAACAGTTGCAGATCATATTTTCTGGCAGTTTTGAGTGCTGGTAATCCTTTTGTTCATTAAATGATCATCTAATTTGTTTTTGACATATGGTGTCCACTCATAACTTTTGGCTGGACCTAGCACACTGGGTTTTCACTACAGGAATTATCTGTAGAAGAAGAAGAAGAGGAAGTTTTTCTTCTTTGATGGGTTTGTGTGCAGTTCATATTGGAATAGACAAACATTTTACATAGGTGGCTGAAGTCACCTTCAGTCCATTCTGGTACAGAAAAACTGACAGTACTGTTATTCATTATAATCTGTTATACTTTGTTGGAATTCACAACTGGAGGAAAGCCCTAGGTTCCTGAAAGGGATATGGTGAAAACTCAAGTTTGTCAAAGCTTGGAATGGATTTTTTTGGTAAGTGCTCTTCTGCTGCAGAAGTTGAAAACTTCTGGCTTTCTTCTATGCATAAAGAATTACAAAAGCCACAGCTGTACTTTGCGTTGCTTTAGTCCCAAGAGAATGTGCTACGTTATTAGCATCTATGGTTGTGGCTCAGGTCTGCATTACACCTTGCTCGTGTTCAGCAAGCTATAACATAGCTGAACCTAAGGGCAGGATTCATGGATGTCTCTTGGCTTTCAGAGTGTATAGTTAGTGTCTGTTATTTGAAACATGTACCTCATACAGAATAGCATATGCATCTGCCTTCCTCTGAGACAACTGGAGGATTTAAATTTCCTTACAGTATTTTATTTAACTTGAAGCAGATGAACTCATCTGTGCTGCAGACCACTTCATCATGTAGCAGCTCTTAATCTGTTTCCTCCTTTCCACATTCTTAACAAGGATGCTACAGCTTCACAGAACTACGGAATCATGTCAGTTGGAAAACACCTTGAAGATCATCAAGTCCAACCATTAAACTAACTTTGACAGTTCACAACTACACCATATATCTCAGCGCTCTGTCAGCCCGACTCTTAAACACCTCCAGGGATGGGGACTCCACCACTGCCCTGGGCAGCCCATTCCAACACCTAACAACCCCTTCTGGAAAGAAATGCTTCCTAATATCCAGTCTAAACCTTCCCTGGTGCAGTTTGAGGCCATTCCCTCTTGTCCTATTGCTTGTTACTTGGTTCAAGAGACTCATCCCCAGCTCTCTGCACCCTCCTTTCAGGGAGCTGTAGAGGGCGATGAGGTCTCCCCTCAGCCTCCTCTTCTCCACACTAAACACCCCCAGTTCCCTCAGCCGCTCCTCGTACGACCTGTGCTCCAGACCCTTCACCAGCTTCGTTGCCCTTCTCTGGGCACGCTCGAGTGAGGGGCCCAAAACTGAACACAGGAATCGAGGTGCGGCCTCAGCAGTGCCGAGTACAGGGGTCAGATCCCTTCCCTGTCCCTGCTGGCCACGCTATTGCTGACACAAGCCAGGATGCCATTGGCCTTCTTGGCCACCTGGGCACACTGCTGGCTCCTGTTCATCGGGCTGTCAATCAACACCCCCAGGTCCCTCTCTGACTGGCAGCTCTCCAGCCACTCCTCCCCAAGCCTGTAGCGCTGCTGGGAGTTGTTGTGGCCCAAGGGCAGCCCCCGGCATTTGGCCTTATGGAAACTCCTGCAGTTGGCCTCAGCCCATGGCTCCAGCCTGTCCAGGTCTCTCTGCAGAGCCTCCCTACCCTTGAGCAGATCAACACTCCCACCCAACTTGGGGTCATCTGCAGACTGACTGAGGGTGCACTCGATCCCCTCGTCTAGATCATCAATAAAGATGTTAAACAGGAGTGGCCCCAACACCGAGCCCTGGGGGACACCACTCGTGACCGGCCACCAACTGGATTTAACTCTGTTCACCACAACTCTCTGGGCCCGGCCATCCAGACAGTTTTTTACCCATCAAAGCATGTGCCCATCCAAGCCAGTTTCACCACGAGAATGCTGTGGGAAACGGTGTCAAAGGCCTTGCTAAAGTCAAGGTAGACAACATCCACAGCCTTTCCCTCATCCAATAAGCAGGTCGCCCTGTCGTAGAAGGAGATCAGGTTTGTCAAGCAGGACCTGCCTTTCATAAACCCATGCTGACTGGGACTGACCAGCTGGTTGTCCTGCATGTGTTGTATGATGGTACTCAGGATGAGCTGCTCCATCAGCTTCCCAGGCACCAAAGTCAAGCTGACAGGCCTGTAATTGCACGATCATCCTTCCAACCCTTCTTAAAGATGGACGTCACGTTGGCCAGTTTCCAGTCTGTTGGGACCTCCCCAGTCAGCCAGGACTGCTGGTAAATGATGGAAAGTGGCCTGGCAGCACCCCAGCCAGCTCCTTCAGCACCCTCGGGTGTATCCCATCTGGTCCCATAGACTTGTGTGTGTGTGTTTGTGTGTGATGCAGCAGGTCCCTGACTGTCTCCTCCTGGATTGTGGTGGGGTCGTTCTGCCAGTCTCTGTCTTCTGGCTGAGGAGGCTGGATTCCCTCACTGCAACTAGTCATGTTATTAAAGACTGAGGCAAAGAAAGCAGTAAGCACCTCAGCCTTTTCCTCCTCATCACTTGTTACCATGTTTCCTCCTGCATCTAGCAGGGGATGGAGACTCTCCCTGGTCTTTCTTTTGCTGCTGGTATACTTATATAAACATTTCTTGTTGTCCTTGACTGCTGAAGGCAGATTAATTTCCAGCTGGGCTTTAGACCTGATTTCCACCCTGCATAGCCTCACATCATCTTTATAATCACTGTGTGTGTCTAGCCCCTTCTTCCAAAGGCCATAAACTCTCCTTTTCTCCCTAAGTTGTAGCCAAAGCTCCCTGTTCAGCCAGGGTGGTCTTCTCTGGCGTTGGCTTCTCTTATAGCACCTGGGGACCTCCTGCTCCTGAGCCATTAACACTTCCTTCTCTAGAGAGCGCCCAGCATTCCTGGGCCCCTACACCCTTCAGGACCACCTCCCAAGGGCTTCTGTCAAGCAGTTGCCTAAACAAGTCAAAGTCAGCCCTTTGGAAGTCTAGGATGTTAGTTCTGCTGCCCCCTCTCCTGGCCTCTAAGTATAGAGAACTTTATTGATTGCTTGATTGAGTTACTCGAGAATTTCCTGCATTGCTGAGCCTTATGACTTGTTGCTGTCTTCCTGAAACTTGTGTCTGTGTCAGAATCTCTGCTGCATCTTTTGGCATCTTTCATTTATGACTCCCAGTGAAAACTGATCACCACATCACTCATATTGCTTCTTGCATCTCTGTGTTACACTGATAATGTTCTGAAAATGCTTTTACACCATTAGTTCTTCATTACGGATGAAAATGATCCATAAAAAGATGGTTTGGGGGTGGTTTCTCTGTTGCCCTGTTTATTTTATTTTTACTAATCCGGAGTGTAAGGTTTAGTGGTCCGCCAGTATTTCTGTAAAATCCAATTCATTGCTTCAAGCAATAATTAACCATGTTTCCAAATATATTCTTATCTGCAGTTTGTCAGCAGTCAGTGGTGTTGCTTTGAGGTCAATTGTTGTCGTGCCCCAGTTAGCAAGGAGATTACTTCTGATGGGTGTAAATAATTCTTGGTTTACTGTCTTTCTGCATTTCAAGAGACTTAATCTAGTTAATCTCATCTTTCTACACTGACAATTTTTTCTCTTGTGTACAGGTAGTGATAGTATTGCTCATAATGTGCTTTGAGACTACAGTGTCTTTGCAGAAAATGTTAAGAATCCTGTTGTCCACCTTTGTTACAGCATTTCATGCTCTTATAAGTGTATGTAGTGAAATACAGTTAACTAGAGCATGGCATTTATTTGCTCTGATACTTGTTTTACTTCTGAAGGCTGGTGTCCTTGAGTCCCGTTTCATGACTTTCAGAACTTTTTGCAACACCAAGAGTCCTTGTTTTATTGTTCTGACCTGGCCACATCCAACACAAATTTTAATTTTGAGGATGCTGGGTGTTTCTGATTATATTCAGAAGTGCTTAATTTTCATTCAAGTGTTCACCCAAATTAAGAAGTACAGTTTGACTGCAAGTACAAAATATTCCTCAATATTCAGTTAATTAGTCCTGAAATGACTGCTAGATTTTGTACTTGAAGACTGTGAATTTGCTTGGGTTGTGTAACTCCTCTGCAATCAACTGAAAGAGTGACCACTTGCTACCTCCTCCTTCAGTGTTATCATTTTGTAAATGCTACTTGTGCTTTAGGCACACACTCTGAAGAAGGAATATGTTAAACTGCAAAATGTTTCACCAACATCCTGTCATTAGGGGAAAAAAAAAAAAAAAAAGGATAGTAAATAAACATGTCATTGAAATTAAATTCAGAAGCTGTTTAGAAGCTATATTTAGAAAACATATTTTCATGAAAAAAAATTACTGCATATATAAAGATAAATATAGTTAAATGTCTAAGTAAACCTGGGCTACTTATATTTTCCCATGAGATGTTACTGTTGCCACCCTGCCTTACAGATTGTATGTGTTCATACCAGAATCCTCAACTGTAGTTTTGATTTTTAACTTCAACCTTTCCACTCCTTCCTGTTCCTTCCCTGAGAGCCTCTGTAAAACACCAGCTGACAATTCTGCAACTTTTTCCCTGCTTTGTCTTTGCTTTTCTACTTCAAAGTCACATTGTCTTGACATGAGAAAATTAATGTATGGGGGATACTTTTGGAGTCCATGATATGTCTTCTGGGACAGGGTGCAGAATTTGTATATGATCGTCTAAGCTTACTGCCTTCATAAAGAGTTAACCATTGATTCTCCGATTTAATTTAAGCTAGGATATGAAGTACAATCAAATATCCAGTCTTTAAGTTAGAAGTTTTAAGTGATGGGAAAAATGAGTTCCACAGATTCATTGTTGCAATGGTTAAATTCACCTTTTTCTTTTAGGAAATAAATATCCCTTATTTCTAGGCTGAATTTGCCTAGCTTCAACTTCCAGCCTGGGAAGATCTTGTCATTACTTTCCCACATAGATAGCCCTCTGTCAAGATATTCTTCTATTCACATAAGTGCCAAGATACTCTGCTCAAATTACTTCTCAGCCTTCACTAAACAGGCTAAGTAGATTATTGGCTTTAGAAATAGAGGCTTAAGAAGCTAAATGCATACACTTAAGTATACCAGACAATCTAGTTCAACTCATATAACTAAATTTCCTCATCATTATTTATCAGTATTATTTACATTTTTACTGTTGATAGAAGAAATTAGTGGTAAGATTGCCTAACAACTGAATTTCTGTAAGCGACATTGAATAAAACTGATTGTGCTTCTAACTTTCCATTCACAAACAAGTAGATGAATAAATGAATTATTTGAAACCTTTCCAAGCCTGAGGGTATTTAGAATATGGATTTTATTTTTGCATGGTTGGCGATTCTTAGTAAGTCAGTGATTACCTATGATTACTATATGCTGGTTGTAACTTTACTACACCTGTGTGCACTGCTCACAATTGATCCAGACAGCATATTTTTGGTAGGAATGTGGATTCTCTTCTACAGAAGAAGTTAGTCTAAATATATGTCAAGATTTGTGTCTGTATAATCTTTGTTAATAATGGATATAATAAAAGAACATTATTTTTGAAGGATGAGGTAAGGTAATTTTGATATTTTTGTGACTAGAATATGGTTTTCTGTTTTAAAATAGTGATTTGTTCCTAGGCTAGCCACACAACAAGAAACTTTTATCCTTCAGAGGTGTTTGCACAGTGAAGAAGTCTAGGACTGAACTGTGATAGAGAAGAGGGCTTCATGAACTCAGTATTCACACACAGAGTGTCCTAGGGCACGGCAAGGTCAACAGTGAGAACATGATTCTGGCTTGGGGGTTTTTTTTGTTTTGTTTCGGCAGTTTTTTGTTTGTTCGGTGGCTTTTTAACACATAATGTAAACTATGTTTTAGGACTACCTTGTTAAATGTTTCGTAGATGCTGGCTTTTCCTGGATTCATAAAAAATAACAAGACATTTAATGGAAGAAACTTTTCTGAAATGTTGTCAAACACAAAATAGCTTTCTGGTTCAGGTTATCAGCTGCTTTTCATGGGAGGCTGGGAGCAAGTGCTAGAAGAAGGGTCACTGCACTCATGCCATGTTCTTACACTTCTGCCCAGCTACTGTCAGAGCAGATGTTAAAGCAGAGGTCTCTCCCCAAATAGCAGTTGTTGTGTTACAATAGTTGACAGCCCTGGCGTAAATAATAAGAGTGACAGAAGAATTACACAAAAGAACTAACTCTTAGAGTTTACTTCTTTCTGTGAAGTACCAGTGTCCATCTTCAGTGGATCATATTTATGAAAGATGATAGTGAGTGCAATTTTGTCAGCCTCCAGTTGTTTATAGTTTGGATTCTGGCCCTCTAGTCAAGGGAAATTAAAAATGGACATCTAACGGTGCCATACCCAGTTGCCCTTTTTGACTATCTCGTTCTACCACAGAGGCTGGTATTACTAGGCAGGAATATGTGATCTGTGTTTGCTGTCCTAGTCCCTCAAATGGACTCCACTTTTAAACCAACTATAATTCTTATGTATCAATAAGAAACTGGAATCTGGCACTGACAAGAAAGTCAGACACTCCTGGTTTTAGGGCAATGGTCTCTGAAGGGTAAGGTAGAACCAAAGCAAATTCAGCAGCTGTGGCAACCCACTCAGATCCCTGTTAACTCCAGTTTCAGCACCTCATTAGCTGCTGTCTTGTCTCTGAACTTGTTTCTGAGGCTGATAAAGGGATGGCACAGCTCATCATACTTAGCCTCAAGATACACTAGTCTTTTGACAAATATACTATGTGATTATACAAAGTCTTCTGGATGCTGATAGTGTTCTGCATGGAAAGAACACTCAAATAATAGGAGTGGATGAAAACCTTGTTTAACCTCATCTTCTTTTAGGTATGTATTCCTGTGAAGCAGCATGCTGATAATGTTTCTTCAACAGGAGGAGATGGCAGAGCTCAAGGCACAGCTTTACTTGCTAGAGAAGGAGAAGAAGGCGTTGGAATTGAAACTGAGCACGCGAGAGGCCCAGGAACAGGCGTACCTCGTCCATATTGAGCACTTGAAGTCTGAAGTGGAAGAGCAAAAAGAGCAGAGAATGAGGTCTCTCAGCTCAACCAGCAGTGGAAGCAAAGACAAATTGGGCAAGGTCAGGAGTCAGGTTTCTAAAATCAGAGTAAACTTGATTTATTGTACACCTCCCCTCTCTGTAGTAGTCTTCAGCATGTTAATCATTCTCCTTTGTCAATATGTACATCTTCTCTCCAGTTGTTAGGTAGTTCTTCCCATGCTGTGAGTTATGAGGACTTTGTAGAATTACTGTTAAGCCTGGGCTAAAATAAGGTTGTCAGTTTGGGGAGGAGTACAACAAAGTTATTCTTGCCAAACATACAAGCTTCTGTGGTTGAAGATGTGTGTCTTGCCTCTTGCCACTCACTGGAAGCAGTGAGGCTAAGCAAAATGCTGTCCTCCCCCTACTCCAAACAGAAAAAATGAAAAATAGAGCTCATTTCAATGAAGCAGAGCACTGTAATGTCAGGCTCTTCCAAGTCTAACAGTTTGCAGTGATTCAGGAATGAAGACTTTTCCCCCCTTAGTATAATGGAAAACAAACAGATTTCTACCTGTACTTCAGTAATTTGCACGAAGAAATAGTGATACCTGGAAAAGCTTTAATTCTGTTATTTCAGAGCTGTGTCTTCAGAAGACCTCAGTATTACATTTAAAAACAAAATCTAGAACTAGTGTAGAACTTTCTTACTTGTTTCTGAGTTGTTTCAAGTGTGGTGTCAGAAAGTAATGTAAGGCACCAGCAGTTACGTGTTCTGTAGTAGAATTCTGCAAATCAATGAGCTGTGGTGGCATAGGATTCGCAAAGTGTTAATCTGTTAGTCCATTTCTTGGTATGTTGATGCACTGCCATGTTGTTGTGACATTGTGATGTTTATTTCACTTCCATTTTAAAAGTAGCTGTGAACTAAGAGGTTTTCAGAGTTTTTCCATTAAGCTGGTAACTTCAAATTAGATGGACTTTCCTCATTTCTCAGGAATGTAATGATGGCACCGCAGCACCGTTAACACTAGCTGAGCTGAGACCATACGATGAGAGTGAACTGACTGCTGAACTGACAAACGCACTCAGGCGGTAAGCAGCTTCCTTCATCGGAAACCTGACTTGTTCTGAAGGTTCAGGGTGAGGTTTAGTTCTGAGCCTTCGCTCTTACCCTCATGTGATTTTAAGAGTGATCACAGATTTTTCCCATAAGGATCAAAGGATCAAAGTTCTTCTGATCTTCCCCTCTCTTTGCTGTTGTTCTTCAGTTGATGGAAGTACTCACATGGTACTCTGCTCCATTCTCCTTGAGGTTCTGTAAAATTCAGATTAACTGTATCCCTAAGAAACCCTCACAATGTTAGGAATGCCTGTATTCAGGCAAGAATATGAGAGACAAAACAGCGACATGAATTGCTTGGGGACATGCAGAAAACCTTTAATGAAGATAGGATTTGAAGTGTGATCTTTGGTTAAGAGGGTTGGTTACAGATTAAAATTTGGGTTGGAATTACAGGACTGGGAATTGCAGTGATTCTGATGACTGAGATGCACATTTGCCTCCTGTGTATGTAAGTAGAACCACGGTTCAATTACAGATGATGTTGTGTGAAGCATTAGATTTCCAATGAGAGAGAAAATTGATGTCTTGACAAACTGCTTTTATCATCAGCCAGGTTTTAAGCCAAAGCTTTCAGTACAGTTAAATATTAACTAGATACTTGTTTGTGCAGCAGTTGTTTTCACTGCACCAGGTATGTGGTAAACTTCATGACAAGGATATTCAGTTTCAATAGTTGTTTTAGTGGTTGTTCCATGGTTTCTAACACATGGCTATCTGATATCTGTTTATTGTGTTTAGTACCTGTCCAAAAGGCTACTCAGAATTTTGTCTGGGAAGAGTGCATTTTGCTTTTCTGGTGTTTGCACCCTCTTTACTGATGAAATGGCCTCTCAGGCAGCTCTCGTGTTCATTCCTGAAGTGCTCTTTTCATAGGTGCAACTTCTAGTGTGCCTAGTGACAAGCCTGAAAGGCATTATGTAAAAATGTAAGATTGTTATCATCTCATACCATTTGCTTAATAGTCTAGCAGTTGCTGAGTATTTAGTTTGCTTGATGAAGGAAACAAAATTCTGTAGTTAAAATAATCAAAACTGTCATTTGTGTGTGGGAGGATAGAACCCATCAACAAATTCATTTGCATGAACATCACATAGAGCCATTGGCCTCCCCCATACTCCCCGCACTCCCGTCCCAGTGTGAGGAGCTCCACTGGCATTTTCTGTCTTTGCTCAAGCTGCAGCTTTTTCCTGTTCTTCTAACTTGCTCCTGGATTTTGAAAACGTGCCAGTGACCTTAGTTAGCGGAGGCTTGAGTATAGTCATGAAATGTGGTTTGCTGACAACACAGGGAAAAAAACTTTGCTTTATCTACCAGGCCTTAAATTGATTAGCATGGATTTCCAGCCAGGGGCCTAACAAGTACAGTTTGTCAGGCAGAAATGGTGAAGAAAAATAATCGAATTAAGTCATACATAAATTTTGGAGTGAAGACTCTCTGTAATGGAAATATGACTGTACTAAATGTGATTGCTACTGCCAGTGGGACTCAAGCACATTTCCCGTGAGCTGTGTGGACACGGTATTTTTCTCCCTACTCAGTGTGGTAGCCAAATCAGGTTGAATGCTTTGTCTCCTTATCCTGAAGTCTTCTCTCTGAAAGTTGGCAGAAGGTTTGTCTAGCACATGGAGAAAGCTTACTGCAACCTGTTAAGTCATAGCTGTGCTAAAAAATACCGTCAGTTCTTAACTGCTGTCCTGGATAAATGAACCCTCAGATACCACAATGACATTTATACCATCATGGATCCACAAAAGTGTTTTAAAAACAATCAAGGTGCATTTTCCTCTTTTGAAGTGCTACGGCATTGCAGAATGGTCTAAGTGGCTGTGATGCCTTTAAAGGCAAAGTGGATTTGACTCTTTGCACTTAACATGTGTCAATCCCTTAATGCTCTTCCACAGGTATGGGAAAATAAGTGCCATCAACTGTGTGTGAACCAGGAGACATTCTGGTGGCTCCTTCTAGCACCCTTCTCATTCACCCAAGAAGCAGGACCAGAATTTAAAAAAAAAAATAAAAAAAAAATTGCCCAGTAACTGTGTTTGCTGGAGGGCAGGAGGGACATGTGAAACCCATGAATGTTGCACACTGAATCTGGTCTAGAGGCAGTATTTAAATGCCAGTTCAGGAGAATTTCAGGGATGCCTGCAGGTAGTGCGTATGTCCAGCAATTGGACCTATCTGTCGTTACGCCAGACAGTAGACACTGGTGCAGGGGACAAGGATAGGGACAAAAATAGATTTGCTTTTGAGTCTTTCTGTTTGTCAGAGACTGTGGTATCAGTCAGCAACCCTGCTTGCTGTCCCCTCTCCATCCTGTCTTCACAGAGACAAAAGCCCTGGCAGCTCCCTCCTCTGCTGCTTTCCCATTCTGTCCTGTTGCTGCAGAACTGTCAAGTTCTTCTCATTTAACTGAAATAGAAGGAAACCCAAATAGAACAGCAGGATGCAGTTACAGTTTGGATTTTGGTGTGGTTTGGAAGCATTTATTTGTTCATAGTCTGCAAATGGCTTTGCAGCAGAACAGTTTCATCCACAGAGGTTGCCCGTCTTCTCTCTGCAGATGTGTATTTCCTCGTAAATCTGGAATCCAGCAGCATGTTGCAAAGCTCCCTGAGTTGCTATTGGCAGTGCCCATCAGCAGAAATTCAAGGCAGGAGCAGTTCTTCATTTATTATTTCATAATGTATTTGTTTTGTAGGACTTAGGGTTTTCCATAACAGTGTTCAGCTTTAAAGCCCATCTTAGGGGCTTCCCATGGAAATCACATTTCTTTTCCATGACCACTATGACTAGTAGAAATCTAAATTGTATACTAGTTCCATGTTGTAAAAGTTACATCTAGGTTACCAGATTTCTGGTATTGCAGGCTGAGGCCGCTGATTTAGAGACACATACTGTTCCAAGTCAAGCATCAATACTTTGTGCCAGAGTCTTTAGCAATTTTGTTTCCCCTCTCTCCTTTCTTGATGTAATGATGGAAAGTTTCAATAAACATGAAGCCTCTTGAGTTTGACACATCTGTAAATGAGCTTGTTGTCAGGAAATACTGTGTTCTTGAGAGGACATATATGTATTCCCAGCAACCTCATGGCCTGGCACTGACACCTCGATGATTGTGCCAGTGGCCAGTTTTATGAGAGAGGATCTGGTTGAATACCACAAAATCAGGCACATTACACAGTCTCTGAGGGAGACCTTAAAATTATATATTCCCCTCTGGTGTGTTCTGCTCTGCTGTGGCAGAAGAAGGGAGCACTCTAGATAACTTATATGAGTTTATGACTTAGTAGGCACATAACACATTATAAATGCATTAGAGATGGCAGAAAGGAGGCAGTAAAAAGAATTCCAGATAAGAAATGCTCTTCCTTTAGCAGGGTGGTAATAATAGTGATATAACTAATCTTTTCTTCTTTTTTTCTAATTTCTTTCATTCTGTGAAAAATGGCCAAGCTGGCAACATTGAAACTTCTACCTCTCCCCAGGCCTTATTAGAAATACTTTGATTGGTGAGGTTCTCCTGCAGTCTTTCGCTGTATTTCCAGTTGCTGATAGCTTTCCTGTCTGCATAGTGTGGTATTTTCTGTATGTATTTAGAGAACCCTTTATCAGCATTAAAGTGTTTGGGCAGGTAGGATCTGACTATACTAGATAAGGGCCATAGCAGACATAACATTATGCAACTAGATTGACTGTTCAGACCTCAGCTGGGTCATCAGTTGGCACAAAATTATGGTCTCTGATGGCTGTGCACTGTGAAGTGCTAAGGCTTGGACAGTAGGCCCAACCTACATGAATATTGTCAGTCTAGACATGTTTCGTATCTCCCTCACAAAAGAGTGGCTTTTTCATCTGGCAGCACAACAAAGAGGTTATATATTTACCACGTTTGATGACTTCTGAACTGAGAGATAACCTATCAAGTGATGCTACTAACTGGGAAGTTGCCATGGAGAGGGAAAAGGGTTGTAATCAGTAGGGCTAGCAAACAGGTCTCTTTCTCTCCAAAAAGTACATTTAGCACAGAGCTATGGTCCTGCCTCTCTGCAAGTGGAAACTGCAAGTATTTTAGTTGGACATAGAAAATTCATCCTATCACAATAGCTTCCATGTGTCTACTGAGACACAGTAATGTTCTTTGCAATCTGAGGTCCTTAAGCCTGTCCAAAGACCACAACCCTTTGTTGTTTCAAACCGCTTGTTTTGAGAGAGCAACTGTTTCAACCGAAAGCTCTGCCAAGGCACGACAGTAACTATTTCCTGACACAGCGTCAGGTAGAGATAAATCAAACTGCCTTCCTTTATTTTAAACTTCCCCAAACTCCATGTGATGACATCTTAGCTCAGCATATTTTCAAGGGCCACCCTTATTCTCATTATAGAGGGATCCAGGTGTAGGTAGAAGTATCTATGAAATTCAGGCCTATCTTGACTATCAGTAAGGCTGTCTTGGAAATGGAAAGAGAAATGCCTAAAACACATCATGTTTTAATTATTCAGATTTGAAATGGCTCTTAAGAATTGAATCAGGTAAATCCTCTTTATGTTTGGTCAAAGTACAGGATGAACATACAGTGGATAAAACTGGGGGGAAAGAGGCAGGGGTTGACATTCAGAAGCTACTGAGTTTTTCCAGTGCATTGTAAGCTGCTTTTTTGTCACTTATATTTGCTTATTTCTGTTCTCTCATTATCACATCCATTAAATGGGGAGATACACAACTCAAACATTTGAAAACCAGAGACTGGCATGGATTGCAGTCATTGCAAATTTCAGTGATCTGTGTCCTTTTTATGACTCTGCAGTCTCTGCCATGATTTCCCTTGGCTGTGTGAGGGGTTCAGGAGGCATGGCCTGTTTCTGGAAATCCCCCTGGAGAGCCCCACTCTCAGAAACCTTCTGGCAAGCAGAGAAATGACTCATGGTGATACAGGGACAGACTCCTCAGAAGTGACTCTGGTAGCTGTGTTTTCTCCATGCATCACAGATAACTGTCATTTGTATTTTTCTCAGTTTTTGTCATGGAATAAGTAGTTCTCCTTACCACTGCGTCGTTATCTGAACTGCTGAGCTGCTGTGTACTTCGATATAATCATCACAGGGAGCTCCAAATAGCTCCAGGTCCGGAGAGCTTCCAGGCTGGGCTGGCAGAGCTGGGTGGGAGGTTTGAGCAGTGAGTGTAGCAGGTGTGCTGCTGCCTCCCTCTATGCCTGTTCTCCCTTTTTGCTGCTAGACTGTTGTTTCCAGGACCACACGTGGCCTGTTTCCCCAATGCTGGTGGTATAATGCCTGCAGTATGGTCTGGTTTTTGAGATCTGCTCTAAGCATCTGACAATCAGTAAAACTGCTCTAAGCATCTGACAATCAGTAAAAAAGCAGTTCAGTAGCCTATACCAGCAAAGCATTTTTTTAAAGCGCTCTGTCTTCTCTGTCATCAGAAAAGGCTACCTTTGTGCAGGTAGCAGGCAGCATGGGTATTCTCAAGCCCTCTGATGCCTGAAGAGACGAGACAGGAAGATGTGGCATTTGAAGAGGATGATTTTGACTCTTTTGGCATTTTTGTAGTGTTGGGTTTTTGCCTCTTCTAAAAGTTCTATTATATATTTTCCTTAGCAGGCCAACCCAGACCAGTGAGGGAGGCGTGCATTCGAATTGGCTTGGGGATTCTGCATGCCAGTCTGACATAAGATGTTAGGCTAAACTACTGATGAAAAGAGAATTTATCTGCATTCCTTTTAAATGTCCAGCTGTTACCTGTTGAGAGAAGAGCAGTCAAATGCCTAGGAAAAACAATCATGTTCAGCTGGAACTGTAAAAGGCAGAGAGGGGATTGAGGGAACATGCTAGGCTTAAAACAACAGGAGGATATTAGGAAAGGGACTAGGAGTAAAGTATGGGATGGAAGGTGTGTGCCTCCCCTTCAAAGTGGGTACCATGCAGAAAGCTAGGGGCCATGCAGGTGATTTTTCCTCTCTCTCCTCCCCAAACCCCACGTGCCTGGGGGCTGTCCAGCCTGTGTGGGTACTTATACCCAGGAAACATTGAGCCTTGGTCCCCCCGGGCTGGCTGCCCAGCTGCTGCATCAGGGTTTTGTACATGCAAAGCTCAGAGGCAGATGCTGAAGCTAATGGTGCCAGTCTAACAGGAGAGCCAGAATCTGAAGAGGTCTGCGTGTAGCAGGCAATGCTCCCTCTTGGGTGAAAGGATGTTCCTAGGGATAGCAAAATGTAGGATAATGAGGCCCTAAAGGCCCCCCAACTCCTCTGCCCAGCTGTGGGAAACTTCCTTACCTCCTGATTTGGAGAGGGTTCAATACTCTTTTGCTTCAGATTTGGCAAGACCTGTGGGTGCTCTTGACCGCAGGGCAGAGGGGTGATAGATTGTGCTTTCACCAGAAGGGGAGTTAGCCAGGTACACTCCAAGTCAGGAGCTGAAAAATCAACTTTCTGTGTGCCAGGGAAGAGCAGCTCCCTGTTTGCAGCACTGGGGAATTCTCGGTGAAATGATCAAGGGACAGGAAAATCCACCTGCTAAGACTTCTGGCATGTGAAACCTTAACATGTCTGGAAAAGCACAGGCAGGAGGGAAAAATAAAAGATGCACAAGACCTTGCTGACATTATTCAGGGCCAAATATGCTGTCATTTGTGTGGAGACCAAATTGACAGAAACTGCAGAAAATGTGCCCGATATTATATAGTTTCCTTTATGGCTCTGGCAAAGTTCCCCACTCTCTGCAACTGTAGCCTTGAAACCAGAGAAAATGTTAGACCCTGTCCACTTGCTTGGTCCTATTCAAGCCATCCTGTAAGTCTGAAAAAGCCCTTGAAAACCACTTAGCAACTGCCCACTGAGTGTTTTGATTGTGAAAATACAAAACAAAAGGCTTTGTCACCAGCGTACTAGGCATTTAACTGAAAATAGTGTTTTTAGTGGATGTTGGAGTAGGCTGTAGGCCTCTGAATACACTTATTTTGAACTTTTCCTTGGAAAGGGAGCAGTCAGGAATTTCCCTAGCTGACTTCTTGAGTGCCCCACAGCAAAGCACTTGTGTTGGAAGTGAGCCATGCCCCCAGATCTTAAGCTTATTCCCTCTTCGGAGAATATGTGCTCATTTTCCCTCTGTGCGCATGGTGCCATGGCTGTGTTTGCAGCTCCAGCAGCAGTAGCCATTTGCAAGATGAACTTTTGGGAGCAAAAGCTCTTCTGACTTTTGTGGTCCAATTGACTTGTGACTTGGAGCTCACAAAAATTGTGTTCTTCTAACAGTTCTTGTTTCTCCTTCCCTCTTCCCATCCAAATATACACAAATGCTTTCTCAAGATCAATATTGGTCTGTGTTACATGCTGTGGGGCATGATAGCAGTGTAAGCTTCTGTGTGTGTTTGCTCTTCAGACTCTGGGACTGACTGGCAGCAGAAGGACATGCTGCAGCCAAACAGTGATCTATCAGGAGGATGTTCATATAGTTGTCGCATCAAATTCAGTTCCACCCTTGGTTAACAGCTTTGACGCTTTCAACCTTGAAAAAATGCTGCATATGACTATGACTGTTGTTTTAAAATACTGTCTTATTAAGCCTGTAGTGGTTGATTCTTCATATCCTGCTGACTTATAATAGCAATCAGGAAAACAAAGTGGTGCTAGAAATTCCATAAAGACAATTACCCTTGTAATGCATTAAAGGAATACAAATAGCTTCTCAGGATTCATTATCACTCCACTGTGCAACTAAGCAATCTGTTTCAGAGAGACACAAATAATGACAACTCTTGCTGTCCAAACTGAGGTAATTACTGATAGAAATGGCCGGCCAGTAAGGTACAGCTCTGAGGTCTCTCACCTGCTACTAAATTAAAGGTGCAGCACTCTGGGAAAACTTTACATGTTTTTTTTCATGTAATAGTCATTAATCAAGTATATCTGCATCTCCATTTTCTAGACGAAGACAAGGTATTCACTGTGCCTTTACTGTGGCTGCTGTGTCTGTCAACTCAGGTGTTACTTGTCTGATGAAATGCCTCTTAAAGATACTTAGATAGGCATGTTTTAAATGAGGAATGGTAAGCATAGAAATCGATCCCTGTGTGTTTTGGAACATTTAACACATGCAATTAAACTGCCCATTGCTTTGTCTGAGATTAAAGTGGCAGTAGGCACTAGCTAATGCTGACCTCAAGACATCAAGATGAGCCAGAAGAACTGTGTGGGTCTTTTTAGCTCATGGAATACATGCGTTTCAGTGGTATAAATGTAAATTTGAGACATTTATAGATTGAAGGATTACCCACTGTTACCTCTTTAGCTAGATGGTTCAGATCTAGCATCTGAAAGCTGTTTAACTAGCCTGGGGAGGCCCAGGGTGCTTACCACTCAGCTCTGTCTTTGGCAAGCAGCAAGACAAGGATGTTATAGGCCAAATGCAAAGAAGTATGTCTTGATATTTAGCTGAGTTCAGACTGAACTGACTGGTTGAAAGGTGTAAATGCAAAAACAGACAAAAGGTGATGTGTAATGGTTTTATCAGGTAACAGTCACCATAGTGATCAAACTTTACCATGCATGACAAGTTCCTCTAAGTCTTTCCACTGTGTTTCTTTTCCACACAGCTTTTGTTACAGCAGGTGTGTGTTAAGGACTTCAGCTGCAATAAACTGTGGCTCTACAGCATTCTTTCCCATGAGACTGCATGCAGTGTTGTCACAGTTATACCTTTTTTTGCACATAATATTAAATCAGCCTCAGATGATTTTTAGTTTTCTCTCCCCATTCAAATACTGCGAATGTTTATTCCATTAAACTTGCTGTTCATGCTAGGTTGCAGTGCTGGGCACTGTGCTACTGAGCCTTCACAAGAGCTTCTCTCTGGCTGAGGTGTCCTTTGGAACAGACAAGCTCCAAATTTACCCTACTCTGTTCTCTCATATCAGTATCAGTAGTGCCACACACATGTTAGGTAATGGGTCTGGCCTGGTCTGATCCTTTATTTATCTTCGTTTGCAAATAGAAACTGGAGGGTTTTTTGTTCCTGTCTTCTTTGAAGAGCACATTTTGACTGTAAACTAGCTGAGTCTTTCTGACTGCTAAGATAGGATATAAAATACATATATATATATATATATATGCCATCTATCCTGAATATATATATATATATATATATTCAGGATAGATGGCAGTGAGCTTTTAACAGCTACAGAAAAAGATTGTAATTTGAAAATGAGAGTATGTTACTTCAGCGAAAGGACACGTAAAGAATACTGATGATTTTTTATCAACAAGGCCCCTCTTATGTGCTTTCTAATTTGGCCAGTAAACCAGCGTCTGCAGTGTGTTGGGATAAAATGCTAACTTGGAGTATTTCCCCAGCTGACTTTGTGAAAGCCCTTCTGTTGCCGAAGAGGGGCACACTGAAACATACCACGTGCTATCCATGTGTCTGGTTATAAAATGCTGCCGTTGCCAGGCGAGCCTTGGAACTGCAGGCTGGTGACCTGGGACTTGAGGAGCATCCGTGCGATCTGTGCGGAGCTGGGGAAGCTTTCAAAAACTTTCGGTTATTGATTCTGGTGGGGCTTGGTGGGCTTACGTGGGAGGTAGTGGTAGGCTTGTTATTGAGTTTAAACCCAATTTACTCGCGGCACTGCAACAAGAGCAGGAGAGAAAGGCAAATCACTGCAAAGCAGTTCTAGACAGCAAAGCACAGACAAATGTTTCCATACATGCAAAGTTCCCAAGTGTAAGGTTCAACACAAATTTAACTTTGTCTCAGTTTAGCCCACCTCCATATCATTCTTACACCCCATTTTTAAATTTTTCTAATCTGATCTCTTCCTCTATGGGCTGTCTGTGCTATGAGGAGGGTCACAGAGAAAGGCGTCTGGGTCTCCACATCAGCACCTGTGCACAAGAGATGGGACAGTCCCATGTCTGTATAGGAGCAGGTTGTGGCACCTGTTGGCTCTGCAGCAGGGAGCTCCGGGAAGAAGCATCTGCCTCATGCCACATGCCTGCCTGCACTGAGAAATGCATTTTAAAGCCAGCTTAAACTCAAGCTGTAATGCTTAAGTCTCCCCAGAACTTATGCCTTGTTCACTTTTTCTTTTCCTCATAGAGATATTTGTAACATAGAAGTATTATTATATGGTACCTTACTTCCATTTTGCCACACTATGTGTAATTAGATTTTGGTTCATAATTGGTAAGTATTGGTAACTATATTAGCATTTTAAACCTCACTACTGTGGCTTATTTAAAAGGAAAAGAGTACCTCATAGAAGAAAATGCCTGTGCTCTCTATTCTGTGTATCTCATGCTTGCCCTTTTCTGTCTGTACTCCCCTCTCTCATTCTTAACTTTTTCTGTTTCCCACTGGCTCCTAAGAAAACCTAGTGATCTACTGTAATACAGACTGTAGTATAAATTAATCTGGTAAATTTGAGGAAGTGACTGAAGTCAGTGGAATTGCTCTGAGAGTGGTTAAACACTGGCACAAGTCGCCCAAAGACATGGTAGCTGCCCCATCCCTGGAAATATTGAGGGCCAGGTTGGAGGGGCTTTTGAGCAACCTGATCTAGTTGAAGATGTCCCTGCCCATGGCAGACAGGCTGGGCTAATGACCTTTGAAGGCCCCTTCCAATATAAACTATGCTATGATTCTATAGTCATTTCTAAGTACAAAAAAATTTATTTAGTAAATGAACTTCAATGGAAATCCTGCTATGCTATTTTAAATTAAAATTCTTATATGATTACCATGATGTTTGCTTTTCCTTGGTAGTTTTCTTTGGTATATCTTATTCAATACACAGTAGGTGGCATGTGCCGGGTATTTTTAAATTTGTATTTATGTATCTGTGTGATTATTTCTTAGTGTGATTGAATATATAAAATACCATGATCCACTAGAGAAATTGTTTTCTCTTTTGTCTGCTGCATCTTTGATCCTATATTCTAAAATGGTGAATGTTATAAAAGCCAATCTGTGGAAAAGTTTAATGTAAGAACTACCTTCTGTATTTTCCAAGTAGTAGTAAGGAAAGTATTTTCAGCCTGTCACCCTACACAGGACGATGACTGATGCACTTGCAAGCTGAAGTCTTCTGTTTTGAAAATAGTTTTCTCCTTTTTTCCTGATTTAGGGAGAAGAAACTGAAAGCTAGAGTGCAAGAGTTAGTGAGTGCCCTGGAGAGACTCACAAAGAGCAGTGAAATTAGACATCAGCAGTCTGCAGAATTTGTTAATGACCTTAAAAGGGCAAACAGGTAAAGGATCTACCAGCAGACAGATGCACCACTGATTTTTTTTTTTTTTTTTTTTTTTCCCCCCTGTTCTGATAATGCACTGTAATCCTCTCCTACCTTATGATCAGTTTCTGGATTCTTGCGTTCACACATGTTGACTCAGTTATAGTTAGAGATGAGGGAGCTCTGTACATCCCACATAGGACACTGAAAACTACATAGCTAAGAACAGAGTGGGGGAAATGGGTTAATCATAACCAAGTTACTAGCAATTGGATTATTATTAAACAAAAACCTCTGTTTGGTAAAATTTATTAATTTTATTTTGTTTCAAAGTGCTTCCCTTTCTTTGGCTCCAGCCTTTTTATTAATAAACTGGCTTCATTAATCACACTTAAAATTAATTGCTCACTCAGTAGATTTTACTGGCACTAGGTTTGAATGGACTGAGAATATGGTGGACTGTAACTGCCCTTCCTGCAAGGAGCCTATCACACACAATGTAGATTACATTAATAAATTATACTTGAAAGTCCTTATGGTGAGGAGCAGTACCTGTCTCAAGCTTTCCTGCTGAGTCAGGGTGAAGACACAGGAGATATTTAGCAGCTGACAAATTAGCCATCCTCTGAATATAACTGTTAATTTTTTAAAAGGAAAATGCAAAATCAGGACTGGCTTTTGTAAGCAGATTCTGGCCATGAAATGTTTATGTAAATCATTGCATGTTTAATGTTGTGGTATCCTGACTCACAGTGCTATGCAAGGTCATCATCAGCAACCTCTAGCTGGCTCTCTGGACCATGTTTAAAAATGTTTTTAGTAACCAGTTTACTGTGAAGGTGTGTACTTGCCCCAGAAAAATATACAGAGATTACCACTAATCTGGGTTTGGATCAAATGGGTTTTAAAGCACTAGTAAATTTTAAGAAGGTCATCAGTACCCACACTGGAGTTCTCTGAAGGTGGGGTTCTGGGATGGATTTTTGTAGCACCTGCTATGAACAAGCCTTTTTGAATGACCTTGTATTGCCTTGGATTTCTAACAGCAACTTGGTAGCAGCATATGAAAAAGCAAAGAAGAAGCATCAAAATAAGCTGAAGAAACTGGAATCACAAATGATGGCCATGGTGGAGAGACATGAAACACAAGTCAGGATGCTCAAACAGAGAATAGCTTTACTAGAAGAAGAGAACTCTAGACCACACACCAATGAAACTTCACTTTAAATTAATCTCTTTCAAAGATGCTTAGTGCCATTACAAATTTTTTTTGGAGGCTTTTAGGTAGCTTCTGTCAACACTGACACACTTAAGCACCTTCTCTGGGATCCTAGAGAGGTGCCATGGGGATAATATAAGTGTTAACCTTAAGGACTGTTTCATAATACAAAATGGCAGTGCCTAAATAGTTGTGCTATAATTATGTACATTGTCTGTGTCATTATATCTGTATACATACATCTTCTTTTCCATTTTATGTGTGTCCCATGGGTGACAGTGTCACATAGCAAAATAATTGATGTTAAGAGGTTTTAATTTGGGCAGTTTGGAGATAGTTTGAGTTTTCCAAATCCCTGAGCTCCCACTCCACACAACTCTGTATTGTACCATCAAGACTTGCTGCAGAATTAGATGATATGCTGGCTTGCTTTTCTGCACCATACTTGCTCACAGTGCAGATCAGGTAGGAAAACTGTTGATTTGGAAAAAAAAACCCAAGAAACCTTAGTTGTATCTCTGAAAACAATAATAATGGTATATTTCTTAGAGTTTGTAAGAGGACTGTTTTACCATGCCAGACAGATAGCCTGTGCCAAGGTTGGGTAAGAAATTACAGGAGACCTCCTGGTATTTATATTGCATGGTGTTTGCAGTTATTTTGTGAAATAGTTGCTTTTTCTTGTTAATACATTATAGCCAAGGTTTTTCTTTAAGCAGCTGGGACATTTTTGTCACATATAGAGTGCTTATTACAGCTTTCTGTGATCAAGAAGTAGAATGTTGTCTTTTTATATTTGTTTTGGCCAAAAAAAGGTACTTATTAGGAATGTACCTATTCAATATTGAATATATAGGCACAAAACTGTAAATGTGTAGGTGTATGGATATACAGCCACAACAGAATGTGAATGGTGAAGTCTTCATACAGATTCTTATGTTAGTTTTTGTTACTGCTAACATTCTCTTCTTTTGTTTGTCACATCATGTTACTGTATTATCAGACTGACTAAATTGAAAATGTTGGCCTATTATGGTAATGAACATTACACAAAGCATGGCAATCAGGTTGATTTCTTTAGGAAGCAAAATACAGGAGTTGGCCATAGCAACTGTTTTATTCAGAATTATTTGACTATGTAAAAGAGCTTCCCCTGTTTAACACAACAAACTAGAGTTCATTAGTTTCATTAGCCTGTTACTGTGTTACACTCTACTTTATATTTTTAAGGCTCTGTTTTGGAGTAAACCTGATTTCAGCAGTTTTTTGTCCTTTTTGATTTACATGTTGAGTCACACCTCAAGTTTTATTGGCGTATTTAGAATTATGGTAACATCTCTCATTTATTCCTCCAACTTCTAGTACTAGTGAAATATAGAGGACTTTGAACCATTTTTGTCTACTCCTGGGCTAGGCCAGGCAGCCAAAATAGTTATGGGAATTTGTGTTCAGAATATGGCATTGAGTCATGGTTACATCTGAAACTGTAGCAGTTGGTGTTCATGACATTTCCTAATACTGTAGTCACTGTTTTCCTCTTTTCTTGGGGACATCATCTACAAAGCCAACATCATATGTGATTGATTGCAATAACAAGTTAAAACAATGCTGATTTCAAAATTAAGTTACAGGTAGTGATGCCCTGGGATTGATTTTGAGCAGTCCTCTTTCTCAAGATAATTGCACTTCTTAATTTATAATGCAAATTTCTGCAAACCAGTCTATTGAGGGAGCAGCAAGCACACTTTCTTACTGTCTTTATGGTTTTGCTAAGTATCTGCCTATGAGGTTTCCCTTTTTTGGCCAACAGGTTTCTCACCAACAGGAATATAGGGTTTTGCAATAAGCTTCAGTGGTAGCTGATCACACTTGTTTCTGAATAAACACAGAATCATCCACTGTGTACTGTGGCAAAACGCAGTTAACAGTTTTGTCTTACTGAATCTGAAATATCCATGTAATTTGAGGTCATCTCAAACTGTCCATCTGAAATAACTTTCACTTAAGGTAACTAGAAACCATTGCTGCACTGGATTTCCTCTTAGGCTCATTTTTTTAATATTTCTTGGTAACTAGAGAAGCTGTTAAACGTAATACAGTGAAGCTTAAAGCATTTGAATTGAAACCTGTCTTTAAAGGAAAGTTTTTAGGCAGCATTTCTTTCCAGAAGCGGTTGTTAGGAGTTGGAATGGGCTGCCCAGGGAGGTGGTGGAGTCCCCATCCCTGGAGGTGTTTAAGAGTCGGGTCGACATAACGCTGAGGGATATGGTGTAGTTGGGAACTGTCAGTGTTAGGTTAATGGTTGGACTAGATGATCTTCAAGGTCCTTTCCAACCTAGATGGTTCTGTGAAGAAATCTTAAAATGCACCTGGGTTTAAAGGCATTAAAAAGCTGCAGTGTCTCTCTGTGCCTTTTTCAAGCCTAATGATTTGCTGATTCTGCATAAACTGAACATTGCTTTATTACATTTACTCATATCTTCCCTGCTAACTGTGCTCTAAACGCATTTTAGAATAAATTATAAATCATCAGTAAACTCTTCCCATAGGGCTTATAGATGAAAAAGCAAGACTAGTATCATACAGCCTCAGCAGTAGCTGTAGTTTGCCAGACCACCAGTTCTTTTGCCTAAGCAAGCAGCTACTGCTTCATCTGTTGGCACACCGGAAAAGACCAGTAGGGAAGTGGTAAAAGGTTTACTGTTATTATGAAAACTGTTTCATATTAACAGCTGCAGTTCCAGCGTATCTGTTAAAATGGCACCAACCTTGAGAATAAATGCCAAAAAACTATGCAACTGTGTGAAATACCAGCACACCAGCCTGTAGATGAGTGTGCACATCACCCTGAGTGACAGCAACTTATCTCACTTAACACTAGTTGCAGGCATAATACATTTGCAAAGCAAGAAAAATAGGTGGTTCTTGCCAACAGAACCTAAGTTGTTCACTCGTTAAATCTTAGGGTTTTTTTTTTTTCATTTTCTGTCACCAGAGCACATGAAACTTTGTATTTCACATGTTCAAAAGTACTTTTTTCTAATTAAATATATAAATCTTCACCAGCTTGAATGTACTGCTAGCTATTGCAGAGCACATGTGACTAAGTTTGCATTAATGTCAGTATTGTTCTACTGGTTTTATTAGGATTTTCTCCTCCTTTAATACTGTACCATACATTGTCATTTTAGAAACTTTTCACCTTATGAATTAGCTTTAAATGTATTGCTGCTTTTTAGTTTCCTAGCTGCTGTAAAATTGCTATTTTGTGGTTATTTGATATAGAATTGTAAAAACAGCATTTATTTATACAGAGACATTTATAATACTTATTTTACAAATGTTCTTATATTCTGAATAAATTTCTAATGCTATTTCTTTGCCTCAGGGTTTGCTTTACCAGACCATGTCATCATATTGTTGAATGGGTCTGCTTAATGGTACCACAGAGACTTTCTCAAAGATACATTAGTTATCTTGGATGGTATGACACTGTCAGGAAAGTTCCCGTAACAAGCACGAAAAGTTGGAAAGAACTTACTGGAGATCTGATTACAGGTTTTAGCTGAGCTCAAGAACATTAGTACTTGCCACAAACTCTCTACAGCTTCAATATAGAAATGGAAGGGCACATATGAAACCATTTCCACACATCCAGTTCCTTTAATAACAAGTTATATGGACAAAAAAAAAAAAAAAATCATTCTCATAAATATTTTAAAAGCACTGATTGAAGTTCACATACTTCCTTTTTCTAGTACATCTAACATCTTTTTAAAAGATTGATTTTTATTTTTTGGGTGGTTTGGGTTTTTTTTGTTTTCTTCTCCATTGTGTTCAATGGGCCTCTCCTCCACCTTTACAATTGACTTGAAAAAGTAATACTTCGTCTCCTGGCACTATATATAATCAGTGCTGCTGACTGGCTTAAGGCAACATTTAAACATTCTACAGTGAAGTTATAACCTGTAACAGCAGCACGGGCTTTACATTTCACATTGATCAGCAATGCTTATATTCATACTTCAGTACTTCAGTAAGTTTATGCATAAAGTAATTTAATTTTACAGAGAAAAATTACAGTATGGAAGAAAACGTCAATTTAGTCATAGCCTCTTAAATGGGGTGCTTCAGTTTCTGAATTGGTTGAATAACAAAATCACAATTATCAGTACAGCAGATGTTACAGGTAGTTACATTTTATTTACTAAAATTGAAGAGTTGATTAATGCACACTTTCTTCAAGGTAACATAATGAAAATTGAGTAAAATCTATAGCTTTACATGGTTTTAACCCTATTAGCTGTATGTACTTTCTACTTAATTAGCACCGATATGCCACTTACATACCAGTGAGGAAAACAGATCAAGTTCTTGAGCTTTGAACAAAGGGAAGGAAGACATAACCCTTCATGCATGAGCCATATGATAAAACACTGTCTCCTAATTTTCTGCGAGGCATGCAGTGCTGCACAGAAAGCGTTAACTTTGGGCAGCAATACCCAAGTCAGCCAGGGTCCTGGAATACGTACAGCAATCTAGCATTATGCCAAAATTAATGAATCCACCTTCTTCTGTGGTCTGTTTTGCTTTTTAATGTTAAAAGTGCCTTGCAAATCCACCTAAACTGCTCCTCAGGGCATATACTGCATATAGTCCATATACTGCAGTGCCATGCAGACATAGTAGTTACCTAAGGATCCTGTTTTAAGTATAGGCTTGAGAAGTGTCTGCTGAGAGCTCTAAATCATGCAGTTTTGCATACTTTTCCTGCATCACAAAAATATGTACCCAACCAGTAAGATATAAATAGTCCATCTCTCTAGTTTAGTAATTTTGCTCAGACATGCTTTAAAAAATTTGCTTATTTTTTCTCACAGTGAGAAGCATGGTGTAGAGAACTGAGCTTGCAGGAGCTGTATATTCCTAAAAAGCTATAAATGCCTTGTTTTAAAATGATTAATGGGCTGTAATCGTTTTCTTAAAGGCACTGAACTGTAACCTGTGATGGAAACTAGAAGCTAGTTCTTCTGATCAACAATATAAAAGTTTAACAATGACAAAATACTTAACAGTGTTTTCAGTAAATGTCATAGTGGACCTATTAAAATTTAAATATTCTGTAATCTGTGAAATTTTGATAATTTTTTAAAAGCAAACTTTCTTCTTTGTTGCAAGTATCAAAGGAGGAATTGAAGACACTTTTACTTCCTTCCAAGAAGCATCCCAGAGCTGAGAACAATTTAAAGAGAAGGGTTTCTGTAAAGCTGAATCTATACACTAAGTTACGTCTAGCTTAACCTAACATTCTCAATGAAAAGACAAAACCCAATCATTTAATTTTATGTACTACTACTAATCCAGAATACTTTCACTTTTATGATCTCGAATATGGCCAATGTAATTGCTACATCTGTTGTCTTCATCATAAGTTCACAACCTACTTGAAACAGTGAATTGCATACACAGCACAAATCCTACTGCATCTATCAGTGCTTACATACAGGATTAAGAACAGTGCAAATACTAGCATTTAGCCTACTTTCATTCTTGAACTACACTACTGCTATAAATGCGTAAGAACAAAAACCTGTTATGCAAGAGTAGTTATATTTCCAAGCCCAATTTACTGTAAAAGCACCTTCAGTTAGTTTGTAGAAATTTACCATATCTTACATAATTTTGGTTGCTTCAAAAGCTGAAATACTGTAGTAACAAAAACGTCTGAAATTATGAAGTTATGTATAAGCACCAGATTAAACATTTACAGTGCAAGACAATTTCTGTAAATAAACCAATTTTTAAATTAACAAGAGAGGCTGTTCTAACCAGTTCTCAATAATTTTGAACTTCCTAACCCATTTAGGCTATAACCTCCCAATTTAAAAGATGAAGGCACCTGACTTTAGGTCTGAAAAAAACTCTTTTGCTCAGAATTTATAAAAAACAGGTAGCTGTGGATGAAAAGGCTCACTGACCTAACAACTGGACAGCCAGTCACTTACAGAGCAGCAGTGCCATCTTGCACCACAGGATATTAGAGCTTGGATTCTTAATATAGACTCTTGCTCTTCCTAGCAGAATGACATGAGTGCTGCTATAAACTGCAAATCAACAACAATTCTACTACAGTAAATTAAAATAATTTATCTGAAATTACAATTTGAGAGCAAGTCTGTTAGGTATAGCCAGACCTGAAGCCTGCCTTGTTTTTAAAAGGAACAGTTAACATTTTAACAGCCACAGGTAGATAAAGGAAAAACACTGTATTGTTCTCAAATCACCAAATTAAATAAGGTTGGAGAACAGCACAGTAGCCTGGAACAGTGACTAGGCCCAAAATTTTATTAGAAACTATTTATGCAAGTCTGGTCTAAAGAATTTACATTGTGTTAAAAAAATATTTTGATTATGCAATAAAGCAAGCTATGTCCCCTCTTCTTCCCAGTACCACTGTTTCCAGACTTCAAACTATGTAAGACACAGCTACTTTCAAAAGCATGCATGTACATCAAGGAGTTAATAGCATTTCAACACAGAACATAAGTCATTCAGGCAGATCACTCTTCAGTCTGAGTTCAAAGTTTAGAGCATTCTTAAAGATGTTAAAAGTCTCACACTAAAGCAGGGATTTCATGTAGTACTAGAAACTGCAAACTAGTACTAGATTCCCAGCACCTACACATTTGTAGTTTTTTTGTTAAATGTTTGTTTACATCACAAGTTCTTTAATTTCAAGCACACTGAATGACCATTCATAATCTGAATAACCCCTTACAGTCAAGCATTCTCAAAGTGAGCAATGCCTGTTTTTCAAGTATTTTGACATCAGGTCTTAAGTCTGACACACAGTTACTTGTTTCTCTGTGTCCAGCTCCCATAAAATAAAAACTCATAGAACTAAATTCTCCTTGTTATTTCTTCACTGTTTTACAAAAGATAATGTAAACTGTACTTCTAAACTTAGAAATATACTGACTTGTAAGAGAATGGTAAAATAATAGTAAACAATTAAAAATGTTCACAGTGCAGGGCATGATGGAACACATAAGGTGACCACATGCCACCACACTTACATTTTTTTAAAAACCTTACTAAGAAAAACAAAGAAATGCTACTACAAGAAACAGTACCCTTATACAAAGAAGTAAGTTATTGCATATTTATCACATTTATTTGCAACTCACATTAAGGCTAGATTTACTAAAATCATGACATATGTATAAGCCCCACTTTGGGTTGCTTAATGAAGCAACCAATTTCTTTTACACTGAACCAACCTTTAACTAAGAAGAAAAAAATGACCCAGTGACTATAATGGGCAGCCAGCATCTCCTATTCATAGGACACATCTGCTTAGCTGTAAAGACCTCCTCTGCCTGGGACATGATTCCCCAAACAGTTGACAGAAGCTGCCAAGTTCACTGTTTCATCAACATCCCCCTTATTTCACAGAGCACTAGATGAAATACAACTAATTTATCTGAAAAGTCAACTGATTAAAGATTTCCACAGCCTGATATTTAACCATGCCTTAGGAGAGTCTTGTTAACTCCACAGGCAGTAGCAGCCTCAGGATATGAATACAAACTTCTGCCTCACCATGAGTAAAGGCACTTTTGCTGGGAAATCAACTACTTGCACTAAAGAAGTAACTAAAGACTAGTTTTCACCTGAAGCTGAAAAACATAACCTCCTCCAGCATTATCCCACCTTCTCAGTTATTGTTCTTTGTCATTTACTGTTTTGAACTGCCTTTGGATAACTTTTTTTTTCTTTTTTTTTTTTTTAATACAAAGTGAGACAAAGCTAGGTGGAACTATTTCACAATTTGGTCTTGAAAGACAAGGCCTTCAAGACTCCTGTCCTCCAGAAGGAGAAAATGCAGTCTATTTCTCCTGTTGACTGATACAGAAGTCCAACACTCCTACTGCCAGGATTCTTACAACATTAGAGTCCCAAATCACCTGGTGGCAAGCAGGTAAATAAACCAGGAGATAGTTCTAAAGCTATTTCTGAGGAAAAGCACTAGGCAACAGATCAAGTAGGGTAGATGAAGTAGGGTGGTTGAAGGAAGACCAGGATTTTGGTTTTGGATTACATGAGTTGCATAAAGAGTCAGTGCATGAGCATACACTGTGATGAGACAAGGGTGTAGTTCGCTCAACCTATAAAGTTACCAATTACTCACCTTTATTTTAGAGAAAAGTCTATTTTTAAATTTGGGACAACATGCTTGCTACCACAAGCTGCTGTGACAAATTATTTCAGTGCATTTCTCTCAACTGCAAAGCACATGTTCAAACCCCAAAAGCATTGTGGCTGAAAATGACTGAGGCTACATCATTTAAATGCTAACTGCAAGTGCAATTCCAGTACAACTGGATATATACAAAGCATACACTACACAAGAGATCTGAGGACAACAGCACAGAATACAATACTGGACACCTTTAGAATAGTTATTGCAAGCCTGATTAAGCCATTTAGTGTCACACAATTACTATTATCCATGCACCTGCCTTCCTCCTCAGCAAGATCTACAGAGGCTGATTTACATTCAGTAAAAATTCTACACAAGTAACCTCTCACAGACAAAGTTTAAGCTTTTCTTTTTGAAAGCAGCTGCAACTGGGATAACACAAAACTTGCAACTTCCTACCCAGCTGGAAACAGTGTGTAAGAGTTGAAGCTAAACACTGAATGGCTAAATTCTACCCAGTTTGTGTATCCTTACTGAAGACAGAGGCAGAGTAGGTACAAGAAGTCAACATGCTGTAGATCTGACTCCAGGTACTACTGATTGCCAGCCAACAGAACTATCAGTGTGAAGGAGGGAAGGTATTTTGGGCAAGCAACTAGAACAGAGAAAGGATGACAGGCTGAGGCTAGGTTTGAAATGTGCAACTTGGTTTCAAAATCACTAGGACTGAGAAGTCCTCTGAGAATCAGTTTCATTGCCACTGCCGTAATATTGCAATGTACTACACAGAAACAACAAGTCCAATAATTTACATCAAGCAGTTAAAGTTTTAGCAAGCTGGTATACAGCAACAGTTCAAAAAAGTCAATGACAGTCTACGTAACACACAGCAAGTTAAAGAAAAAAAAAAAAAAGAATGCCCTCTAATGCACAGCTAGGAACAAGTGAACTGAACACTGGAAAGGTACTTTTGTGGATAAAGGCTATACAGCATTTAAAGTGCAACACCTGACTATGCCACTCCCATACTGCAAAGAGAACAAACCCTTCCAAACCAACAGTCAGTCCCTGCATTGCATTTAAAAACAAACAAACAAAACAAAACAAAATAAACTAAACTCCTGAGAAAGAGTAAGGCTAGATAAGAAACCCCCTCAAATGCAACAGGCAAGTTTGATTTTTGTTCTTATTTTGCTGTCAGAGGTCAAAACTTTTCATTATGGCATCATGGTCAAACTTGAAACTCAAGAAAGCTCTTGATGAGAAAGTAAATTTATAATGGCCATTACATGCCACAGAATGTCCTTCTACATGTTCTAGCAGTGGGTCTTCACTGGAGCAACACATCTCATATGCTGCATCTGCTTAAAGAAAAAAAACATGAAATAAATTTTAAACAGTTAACAATGAATATTTGTATCATTAACAATACAAAGTCATACCTCAAATGTATCTTCAATTAATATTTCTAACAAAATCTGTATGTCTGGTCATAAACAGAAGAAAGTAACTCAAACAGCCATAACTCATCTAGTGGCTACAACAAATCTTAAAAGTCATAGCAATCTGGGAACACTTTCAATAGACAGTTTTACCCATAGGTGCTGTTTTTCAAGTCATTTCTTAATAAAGAGAAAAGAAATATGGCCCTATGTTCTGAGCAGTAAGTTAGAAATTGTGCGCTCTCCATAGTCATCCAATATCAACTGCATCTTATTACTAGCAGGACAGAAAGCCTTGAACCAACACTTGATTAGCAGCATTGTGTTGACTCTGATGCTACTTTCCGAAACCATCTTTCAGTTACTTTTTACTCAACCACATGATATAATGTGACAGTCTTAATAACTAAGGAGAAGAACTGCAAAGCCAACCTGAAGCACCACATGAAGTTAACCAAATAACTGAAAAAAACTCAAGACTGCCTTAGAAAAACATGGCTTTGTAACATTTGGTAGGTTAGCACACAAGGAAAAACCCTCAACCATCATTATTCAGGTGCCTTCAGCCTGTAACACATGACAATGGATGAAAATTCAGACTGCACTTGCCTGTTTCAAAGTTATCTTGAAGTCTTCTTGGATTAAGCCTTTTTTCACATTTCTGGTTAAGAGAATGATCGTACATTACACATTTCATAAAGAAACGGCATTCTATTTCTTAATGGTATAGCTTAAGCACCAGCTAAAAGGCATGCTGGTTATATTTGCTTTGACAGACCTCCTGATGAGTGAATTATTTTATTTATAACTCAGCATGAATTCTGTCACGTTACTTTACCTAGTAAGCATGCTTCAAGTTCACAAGTCTTTCAGAAACATGCAACCTTTTAACAGTCAACAAACCATTTTTAAAATGCTAGCTTTTAGGGAAAAATTTTGAGTTCTTTCTAAATGCTTCAAGCTGGAAGGGTCTCGCATTTGATGGTATGGAAACAAACTTGCACATGTATAATAAGCCCATTCTTCAATCAGTTTGTCCCAAAAAGCAAGGAGAATGTATCTGCAAATACGATGCTACTGCTAATTAAATTAGCATGTGTTAAGATATACAAACTTAGAACTCTCCAGGGAAGAGTTCAGTTCTAGCCCCGGGTATGCTGCTGTAACCAAGAAAATTATGGCCCTTTGCATTCTGTGCAAATTAAGAGTTCCCTGGCCTCCAAACTATCACTGGGATATGAAATATTTGAGCTTCAAAAGCCTGACAACATGAAAATGCAAACAAAACACCAGATTAGAATTTAGCAAAGTCTGTGAAAAGCCTAAAAAGTAACTGAAAAATATTAACAGTTGCACTTGTTTCCATCAAGATCCTACAGATTCTCCTTATAGTTTTTCCTATACAGCCAAACTTTTGGGCAGGCAATTCTTTGACTTTTTATTCTTCTACTCTCAGACCCAAATGCAACTAACTATTTCTTGCTACAGTGAGGATTTTACAGAGTTTATGGCCTCTGCATTTCTACATGAAAAACAGAGAGAAGGTAATAACCGCAATCCAGAATGGGAAGAATAAAGCTTACAGCCAGTAAACAAGAAAAACTAAAGCCTGGGCCAGCTGAGCTACGGGCTCACTGCTGCACAAAAGCCAACAAAGTAGAATTGAAGAGCCATAAAGAACAAGGTCTGTGTGTCTGTGTCTCTGTGTGCATCAGAAAGACATATTAAAACTCAGTGAGCCTTTTCTCAGCCAAAAATGTGGGGACAAAGAAAATGATTGCAAGGAAAAGGGAACAAATCAAGAATGTCACACTGGAATTTACAAACTGCTGTAGTTCTCCTGTGTGATTAAAAAATTATAAGAGATTCTGCCATACAATTCAAGTCTGCATCTCAACATGTTTGCTAGAGAGAAGGGAAATAATAAGCATATGAATTACCACTTCATATCTAATTGTTGTATAACAAAATTCCATGCTTACAGTAATATATCATACATGAATAAATAAGACATGTACTACACTAATTTATTATGATAGACTACAGTAGGCTATTACCTGATAGGAATCTGGAATTGTCTACTGAAAGAGCTGAAAAATTTCCAAGTGCTAAAATAAGATTTACTTCCAAAACATGCATTTATTTTAGGATGCTTATTTATAGGTGTATATGCATACAAGGTAAGAAATATCATATGACTACAAATACCTAGCAAATACTCTGATCAAATATTGCTGAACATTTGTTAAGCATTACTGGAACCTGTTAATCACTGTATGTTTCTTACCGAAGTATGGTTCTGCTTAACTGGTTGACTGTGGGCTCCATTTGTTCGCTTCTTTTGGTTAGAATTATCTTGACACTGCTTTCTGCCACTGTTCCTCAAGCTCTGACTCTGCCATTAAGTTCAAAATGTAGCAAAGAGAAGAGTTTAAATGGCAGCATTGAACATCATTGTACTAAAAATTTGTACTTATTAGTTAAAACTAGTTAAAACTTTTCTCCAAAAAACCTCAAAACACATAAACAGTATCGTCTGTAGACAAACCGAAGCACACTGAAGTTAACCATACACTCAGGTTACAAAGAGTCACCAGGTCTTACTCTGTCTCTCTTGCACTATTACAGACACTGTATTACATGACAAATTCAGCTCAGTTCCCATACACTGATGCATATATACTAGTGGTACCCAAAATATTTCAAAATGGTACATGGAGGACACTAAATGGTGAGTAGTAATTACTATCTATACCTGAAACAACACAACTACCACTGGATACCACCTCTAATGTAAGATAAATCTGAGAATCTGAAAGATTGGTTTTTTCCCATGTTTTTATTTTTGCAGGCTATGGTGATAAAATTCAGTATTTTTGTTCCAGTGAAGAACCCCTACAAACAAGCTAGTTTAAATAGCCCAGATTCATATTTGCCTAAGAAACAACCTACCTTTATCTTCAATACTTCAGACTGTTCAGGATGATTATTTGGCTTCTGTGGCTGTTTTGGCTTCACACTATGCTCTCCTGAAAAGCCATCTGTAAACACCTGCTGACTACAGCGAAGTTTGGATCTAGTACAGGAAAATAAACACAGTTTACAAGACAGCTTCAAACCTATTGATAGCAGAAGAGAAATATGAAAGAATTTTCTGCTTTTTGAGAACAACCTGTAAGACAAACTTAAGTAACTTAGTGTGAAAATGGTAATAATGCTCACTGCACTTACCCAACTTTGTTTTGCCTGCTGGCAGGAAACCCATGTTTCTACAGGTTTTAAAGTCCACTCTACTGCTTCTAGCTCAGCTGACTGATCCCCACAGGCTTTAGCTAGCTAGCTACTTCTGATAGTACTTTACAGTTCTATTTTAGAGTGTCTATTTTTCCTCTGTGGAAGTGCCAAAAGCATTGAACCTGAAGCACTGAAAGTTATCTACTTGTTTTAGCTTCTGGTTTTTGGATTCCCATAGACAGGACTCAGGAAATTATTTCAGTCATGACACATGAGAATTTATCAAAAAAGGTGTATCACGACATTAACTTCTCATCCTGTTTACAGTTCTATGAGATATGCCCACAATTTTTACTTTTGTTTATTAACCCACTATAGAGTAGAACAGAAATACTCGGAGAAAGAGAAAGGACAAGCAGCTGTGTATGACCAATGTTTTATAGAAAGGATATAGAGATGTTAGACTGACCTGGTTCTTACCTAGCTTTTTCCAAATTGGGTTTAGAGGGTGTGCTTCCTGTAGATGAAAATCCATTGTCGCTATCTGAGGAATCTCCATTCCTTCGGGCAATCCATTCCCTCAATGGCCTGTGAGCAAGGAAAATTGCAACAAATCTAAATAAATTAAAGTTGTCTGAAAGGCACTGGCCTAGCATTTGCCTCATCTCAAACATACCTGATGAAGGGAATTGCCATAAAGAATTTGTTAGGTGCCAAACCCAGCTTGGACTTCGGGGTCATGTCATTTCTGTGGCATGGTAATTTGTCAATGGAAAACCACTCAATATTCTAGAAAAACAAGAAATAAAATCAAAATACCCACTACGGTAGCATTACAGAATGTTACAAATGTGTAATTTCCCTTAATTAAAAAATTACAAGACTTAATTAACAGACCACAACAGAGTTTTTCACAGAAGGTTAATTAACAATGGGGTCATTCTTCTAACTGCAGCACAGATTAACAGATGGTACAGCACATACCACAAAATATGGCACCTAAAATATGAAAGGTATAATCCAGCAACTAAATTCAGAATAAGGGTTTTAAAAAACAACCAACCAAATCACTGCATACTAAATGTCATAAATAAAGGAAGAGGCTTTAAATAACTTTCAAAGTCACTAATATTCTTGCTATTTTTATTTAAAATGCCATCAAAACTAGACCACCAATATCAGTTCAAAAATTACAAGCAAGAACGGGATTTAGTCTGTGCTCTTAGCTCTTGTTATAAAAGAAAAAAAATGGGTACAGGATAGGATTTGTATTTAATTTATACATTATATTTTAACTATGAAACTATACTTTGCAGAACGGGGAACAGAATCAGGAATTCTGAACAGACACAGTGTAGAAGAACCCACATGAGCTTTTCTATTGCAGAACCTAACCCCAGGTCCAGATAAGATGCATATTATGGAAGGAAGTTACAAACTGAACAGGTTTTCAGTATAGTTCTATAGGGAATACAAAACCAGCATGCCCTGTTGTATTAGATCAGATGAAAATGTTAACATCAGCAGGGAGACAAAAATCTGTTATTGTAAGAACTCTTCGTCATCCCCATGCAGATGGTCCCTGCTATAGAAAGGGGGGTATTTACATCTCAAAAAAGTTCATCTTCTTTTACTTCATATTTTGAAAAACAGATCTCAAGTGAAAGAAATTAAAGAGACTCCTGTCTAGTCAACTACAAGTACCTTTTTATATTCAGAAAGCCAGATGCCCTTTTTAGTGGCACGATCTGCATGAAAATATGGGGATAGTTGTTTTAAACTGAATTGCAATACAAGAAAGATATACATAACCTTTGAAGTTTGAATATCAGGAACAAAGTTTCCAGCATCTACTGCCTGAGTCTTTGCTTCTCTGCTTCACAATACCTTTTAAAAGTCTAATGGTACACAAACCATCAAAAATAGTTCCTGTTTTGTGTCCCCTTCTCAACCTCCTCCTTAAAATACACTGTTTCTAAGTCTGGATGGCATTAGCCATGAAAGAGAGAACACAATCCTTAGTTTCTCCTTCTGATATGTACGCTTTTGTATATCACCAATTAATAATTAAATTTTCAGAAGAATATATAGTTATATATGCAGCTATAACTAGGAATAACATTAAATGATTAACACATACAACAGCTAAGAGAAAAGAAGGGGAGAATTATAGCTTGACATCATGCTCTAGTGTTGTTACTTTCATGATGAATGGAGACATCAGACAGATGGTCAAGAATCAGTCTTTGCAGTAGGGCTGCAAGAAGTTGACAGCACCCTACCTTGCAGAGATGTCATTTGTACCTAGTATTTGAGGCATTCATCAAATGGTAGTTTTATTATTTCACAGACTGTTAGTTTTAAAAATCAAGCTTCTCAATAAGGGTCTTAATAGATTCAAAGAAGATAAAACATACCCTAATTTCTCTTCTAGTTTTGGGGTTGAATTTTGTGTTCTTCGGAACTCCTGGAATGATGTACAGCCGTGCTAACTGATCATTAATTCGCAGCTCAATGTATTCTTCTTTGCAGATATAATCTTTTATGTCAAACCCAGTTTCTTCAAACACCTGAGAAGCATATAGATGAAATCAATGTGTGTATTCAAATTCATGCTTTCAGAACCTATCATCACGAGGGAAAGAATGGCTATTTTTCAGATCTATCCATGAAAGCAGGCCTCTGCAGGGAAAAACAAGCATTTACACATAGATATATGCTCAATAATAGAAAAATTATCCAAGATCCTATGTGCTTTGTATTTCTTCAAGATAGACAGATCTGTAATAAAAGTTGAAATAACTCTATTATGCCTTAATGTAGCAATTTATTAATATGGTTAGGGAGTCTAGCTACTCCTTGGTGCTGTTGGATACACAGAAATCTTATGCACAGAAAAAACTACTATTTGGGGATAAAGAGATCTTCAAATTCTAGCAAGGTTTACTTGCACCTCAATTTTTCTTCTCTTTCAACAGTCCTTCTACTTCATGAACCTTCCACCCCTAATACATATAATCATTTTTACACTCATTTAAAAACCCAGTAATAGCGTAGCAAAACTAAAAAATCCAAACTGCACATCCACACTGACAAACTTAAAGCTGCATTGTCAGCTACTCTAAAGAAAAAAATAGGAGTATTATACCTGCTGGAGATTACTATAAAGACAATGATATTTTAAAGGAACACTTCATTTGAATATTTTATAACGTTGCAGTGAAGGATCACAGATTGACAGAACAGTTTCAGTTGGAAGGGACCTACAAAGATCATCAAGTCCAAGAACCCCTGCCACTGGCAGGAACATCTTTCACTAGATCAGGTTTCTCAAAGGCTTACTTCAAAATACTGTCTTTTTACAACATTCTCAAATATACAAGGTTTATAATATAAAAAAAAATTATGTCAAACACACCTAATACCTTAAATCAGGTCATGCCTCTAAGCTTGTTAAGTAAACAGTTGATTTTAGAAGCTTCCTGGTCCCCAAAATCAACACAGGAAATACAAATACTCAGAAAACACACAGGATTGATACCACTATCCAAAATATTTCTTCCTAGACAGTGGAACATGCATGTGAAATCATAGAACTGGATATTAACCCCAAAAATATTAAGCCCCACTGCAAATAATCAGTGATTACAAAGGTACTGTGAGACTATGCAGGGTGGAAATCAGGAGGTCTAAAACCCAACTGGAAATTAATCTGGCTTCATCAATTAAGAACAAGAAATGTTTATATAAGTATACCAGCAGCAAAAGAAAGACCAGGGAGAGTCTCCATCCCCTGCTAGATGCAGGAGGAAACATGGTAACAAGTGATGAGGAGGAAAAGGCTGAGGTGCTTAATGCCTTCTGTGCCTCAGTCTTTAATAACAAGACTAGTTGCACTGAGGGAATCCAGCCTCCTCAGCCAGAAGACAGAGACTGGCAGAACGACCCCACCACAATCCAGAAGGAGACAGTCAGTGACCTGCTGCATCACACACACAAGTCTATGGGACCAGATCGGATACACCCAAGGGTGCTGAAGGAGCTGGCTGGGGTGCTTGCAAGCCTCTTTCCATCATTTACCAGCAGTCCTGGCTGACTGGGGAGGTCCCAACAGATTGGAAACTGGCCAACGTGATGACCATATATAAGAAGGGTCAGAAGGATGATCCAGGAAATTACACGCCTGTCAGTTTGACTTCAGTGCCCGGGAAGCTGAAGGAGCAGCTCATCCTCAGTACCATCACACAACACATGCAGGACAACCAGATCATCAGTCCCAGTCAGCATGGGTTTATGAAAGGCAGGTCCTGCTTGACAAACGTGATCTCCTTCTACTACGACAGGGCGACCTGCTTATTGGATGAGGGAAAGGATGTGGATGTAATTTATCATGGCCTTTTACACCATTTCCCACAGCATTCTCCTGGCAAATTTGGCTGCTTGCAGCTTGGATGGGCACATGCTTTGACGGGTAAAACTCTGGATGGCCGGGCCCAGAGAATTGTGGTGAACGGAGTTAAATCCAGTTGGCAGTCGGTCACAAGTGGTGTCCCCCAGGGCTCAGTTTTGGGGCCACTCCTGTTTAACATCTTTATTGATGATCTAGATTAAGAGATCAAGTGCACCCTCAGTCAGTTTGCAGATGACCCCGAGTTGGGTGGGAGTGTTGATGTGCTCGAGGGTAGGGAGGCTCTGCAGAGAGAACTGGACAGGCTGGAGCCATGGGCTGAGGCCAACTGCAGGAGTTTCCATAAGGCCAAATGCCGGGGGCTGCCCTTGGGCCACAACAACTCCCAGCAGCGCTACAGGCTTGGGGAGGAGTGGCTGGAGAGCTGCCAGTCAGAGAGGGACCTGGGGGTGCTGATCGACAGCCCGATGAACAGGAGCCAGCAGTGTGCCCAGGTGGCCAAGAAGGCCAATGGCATCCTGGCTTGTGTCAGCAATAGCGTGGCCAGCAGGGACAGGGAAGGGATCTGACCCCTGTACTCGGCACTGCTGAGGCCGCACCTCGATTCCTGTGTTCAGTTTTGGGCCCTTCACTACAAAAAGGACATTGAATGACTCGAGCGTGTCCAGAGAAGGGCAACGAAGCTGGTGCAGGGTCTGGAGCACAGGTCGTACGGGGAGCGGCTGAGGGAACTGGGGGTGTTTAGTCTGGAGAAGAGGAGGCTGAGGGGAGACCTCATCACCCTCTACAGCTCCCTGAAAGGAGGTTGCAGAGAGCTGGGGATGAGTCTCTTTAACCAAGTAACAAGCAATAGGACAAGAGGGAATGGCCTCAAGTTGCACCAGGGAAGGTTTAGACTGGATATTAGGCAGCATTTCTTTCCAGAAGGGGTTGTTAGGAGTTGGAATGGGCTGCCCAGGGAGGTGGTGGTGGTGTCCCCATCCCTAGAGGTGTTTAAGAGTTGGGTCGACATAGTGCTGAGGAATATGGTGTAGTTGGGAACTGTCTCTGTTAAGTTAATGGTTGGACCAGATGATCTTCAAGGTCTTTTCCAACCTTGACAATTCTGTGATTCTGTAATCCAAAGGCAGAAGTCCTCAGTTAATTTTTTTAAAGACCAGATTTAGAATCAGAAAGAGTGACAGGATCTTCAGTCAAACCTCTTCTCAACCCACAACTGCTGTGGGTATGTATAATGAAAAACAGAACCAAAGAACTGCATATAAAATCATAGTAGCAGAAATACTCAAAATATATTATGCATACTGTATGCAAAATAGCAGTGTATACACTGCTATTGTCAAAATGGTTGCCAATATGGTTCCTCTCCATTTTTGAAAATGCAGAAGAAATTAAGCACAAATACAAGGAAACAGAAATGTTTAATACTAAGCAAATAATTGACCGGTTAGTCTTCAAATTAGCATATACAACCCCTCATATCAAAACAAAAAGCAAGCCATCTTCTCATCTAATTACATTAAGAACAGCAGAGTTTAAGGGGGAAAAAAGACAGCCAAAAATCCCCACCATACACTGTCTCAATTGAGAAGATACTCTTTTCCTCCATACCTACCCTTCCAACTAACAGCAGTGTTTTCCTTTCCTAAATGATCTTTACATATGATTTAAGGGAATTAATTGTATAAACTCCATGTACCAAGGGAATCACCCATTTAGTAGGGTTTTGCCCTCATCAACTTATGAAATACTACTGAACAGTGTAGACACCATCCATTGAAGATCTCTTTAATTAGACCTTGTAGCAGATGCAGTTTATGGTTTTAGACCTGTGCTGACTCCAGTAAAAACAGTTAAAAGATTTATGCACAGATATTACAGACATCCCAATTCCAGACACAGTAAACCTGTAAGAATTTGCCAATTTATTCACAATCTACCTTGATGGAAAAAGACCACAGTAACAGTGTTGTTCACTAGAGCAATCTAAATCAATTCTCCAAATTAAAATCACCACCAAAGGACTTTTTTCTCAGTAGAACTGTGCCCACCTGTGCTGGTTTTAGCTAGGACAGTTAATTTTCTTCACAGTAGCTAGCATCAGTGGCTGAGCATAAGGTCATGCTGGAGCATGTCAAAGCATGTGGCCATGGATAAGCCCTCAACAGAGCAGGTACACCCCTGGTGGACTGCAGCCATGGGTAAGGCCGTGTTAGAGCAGGTTCACTTCTGAGGAACAATGGCTGTGGGTAAGGCTACACTGAAGCAGGTATATCTCTGAAGGCATTGTGACCCATGGAGAAGACCACACTGGAATGGGTGCATCTCAAAGTAACTGTGGGTGTGGATAAGTCAATGCTGCAGCAGTAGAAGAGACTGTAGGTCACAGATTAAGTCTCCACTTCAAGGGACTGCAGTCTGTGGATAAGTCCAAGTTGGAGCAGGGGCAAGGGGAGGAATTCATTGCCAATGTTAAACCCTACAGTCTACTTCAAAGGGAACAGGGGTGTAAATTGTAATGGAAACACCTTTAAATTGTTGTAACCCAGGACTTGAGCTGCATGTATAAGAATTACTATAGCAGGAACCCCTTGTTGCTAGTCAGGATAGGAGCAAGGGGAGAAGTTCATTGCAGTATTAAACCCTGTAACCTGGCCCAAAGGGACCAGGGTGTGGATTGTAATGGATTCATTCACATAATTCCTTCCTGAAGCAGTTACACCTGGTTTGTCCTGTCCACTGTGTTGGGGTCCATATCTTTTTATGGTCCTCTCTCCCTTCAGTTCAGTCCTTTATACCAACTCTAAAAGAACCTGACTAGGAAAAGTTGAACTGAACAAGCTATTTATGGGGTGAGGGAGAGGGACATGCATTGAATAAACAAGTTAACTTCATTAAGTGTCTGCTCATCCTTCTCCAGCCTTTGAGTTCTGCAATGAGAGCCTACTGCATCTGTAGCTCAGGGGTTTTACTCTTTGGCAAGTGTGCTGGGTTTGTATGGTGGTGTTGGTAGCAGAGGAGGAGGGGCTACAGTGGTGGCCCTCTGTGAGAAGCTTCTCAAAGCTTCCACTGCTCCAAGTCAGACCTGCCTTTGCCCACGAATGAGCCAATTAGCAACGATGGCCACAACTTTGTGATACCATATTTCAGAAGGGAAACTCGAGAGGAGGTTGAGGAGTTGTGAGGAGCACATCAATGTGAACATCAAGTGTAAGAAAGGAGGAGGAAGGGGGGAGGGTGCGCCGAGAGAGGTCACTAGAAGAGCAGAGATCCACCTGCAGACTGCAGAGGACCCCACACCAGAGCAGATGGCTGTGCTCAAGTAAGGCCAGGACTCTATGGGAAGATCAGGCCCGACTGTTGCAGTTCAGTGACGCAGCAGCACAGAAACAGCTGCATCCCATGGGAAGGACTCAGTCAGAGAAAGTTCACGGAGGACTGGGTCCTGTGAGAGGGACATCACAGCAGAGCAGGGGAGAGAATGCAAGGAGTCCTCCCCCCTGAAGAGGGAGGAGCAGCAGACTCAACACACACACACACACACACACACACACCCCCCCACACACACCCCCATTCCTTGCCCTCTGTGTCACTGGGGGGGATGAGGCTGGAAGAAAACTGAGCCCAAGAAGAAGGGAGGGGTGTAGGGAGGTGTTTTTAACATGTAATAAGCTTCTCACTATCCCACTCTGTCTGTTAAGCATTTTTGTTGTTAGTGTTTGATTTAAAGTGATGGTCTTTTTGTCTTCCCCTAACAAACCTGTCTTTTGTCTGTGACCATAACGGGTAAGCCACCCCTCTCTGTTCTTATCGCATTTTATGAGCCTTTTACTTTATTTTCCCCTTCCCTTTCATGAGGGAGAAGGGGTAAATGAATGGCTTCATGGTGCTCCATTGACCTCTGGGCTCAAGCCATGACAGTCCTTTTTGACATGTCTTTTTTTCCATTTGATACTATATAAATAACTGCTAACTGATACTATATAACTAACTGCTAACATGAAACATGTGTGTTCATCACATAATCGTGCAATTTTAAGATCTAACACCTTATTTTGCTTTTCCAAGTCCACAATAAATATATGAGTGGTATGGAAAGTACTATCAGGGAATCAGAAATACGAAATTTTTCATTTATGCATTCATTCTTTGACAGATATATTAAAAATATCCATGATTTCTCAGACACTGATTAGGTCCAACCATGAAGAAAACTGATGCATTTTTCTACTTTCCCTCATTTTAATTTTCCCTCTCAAAAATTCTGGATGCATTATATTACATGAGTATTGAGTTTATACCAATAATATAAGCTATCTTTAATATGCAGCTTCATTATATATCTAGGTCTCCAGCAGCAATAAATCCAACAGATTATTTTATTTTTCAGATTTTACTTGTAAAATGCATTGATCCTTGTTCTTGCATCACTGAAAAATAGAAAAGTTTTTCGTAGTTTTTACATAATCTACAACCTCCAGTTCAACTGTTCAGTCTTGTTACATAGCCCAGTGCATATAAGCTGAATTCCCATTCTTATACCGTTTTACAGTTATGGTGGCCCTTGAAATTAATATTCCAAAAGCCACAAAGTACATTCGAAAAGCTACAAAGCACATAAGAATTCCCAAGCACCAAAAATAATATTTAAAAGTAAATTGATAGTTCAGCAGAGATCTTTAAAAACAGTGCTCACTTAATTTAGCAAGTTATTGCAAAACAATTAAAACCATCTAACAGTGATTTTTAAATTATAAAACCACACCTTGATTATCACTGTGGAACTCAGAAAAGCACTAACAGAAGACTCCTGCAAGAACAGACTATTTATTTATTTCAGTAAAGAGATATATAAGTAAAACACCTCTTCATCTAACATATATATCCTGCTCTGAGTAAACTTTATTTCTTTAGCTTAAATTTAAGGGAATCAGATATAGCTTACCTCTCTAGCAGCACAGTCATGAGGAGCCTCTTCTTTATTTACTTTCCCTTTTGGAAATCCCCAACCAGACTTTGCTAAATAGCCCTGAACCAAAAGAACCTGCAAAATACAAGGGGATACAACTGTCACACATTCACTATTCTAACCAATTTTTATTTTTCCCTTCACATCCCCAACTTCTACAAAAAGATACTCTAGCCTGGAGGAAGAAACCCATGAGACTTTTTTGTGTTCTAGCAAGAGCCATGAGTTTTTTTATGGGATCACGAAACTCAGAATCAAAAAACCCAAAACTGAGTAGGAAAGCATGCAGAAGTATGTTTACTGTCTCCCATACTCTATTTCTGTACACACTCAACAGTGGCAAGTAACTGTCAGGTCTTCATGAATCTAAAGCACTTTTTCTCCAGATGAAACATGTAAATAACAACATTATTATTTCTGCCAGCATATACCATCCTTCCCTCTAGACCTTCACAACTATTTTCATACTTACGTTTTCAAGTGTCTCATCAAGAATAATTGCACCATAGGTTGGCACTCCCATTTTGTATTCTTTCCACTCATCTAAAACCTTCTGTACATCTTCACCTTGAGGCAGTAAAAAAGGGCAGTGATTGAAGAGTACAGGGGCATGTCAAGGAAGATAAACTTAAGCATCTAGTTTCAAATCACACGCAGACATATAAAAGATACCCACTCAACATTTACAATAACCACACTCCCTCCCTTAACTGCTTTCAAGATATATTATCTTAAAAGTAAAAAAGCACCCTGAACAATCCATAACCAAACTCTAAAGGTTGGAAAGCATCAAGTAATTTTGTAACCCTAATACAAGACAATTAAAGAAAAAAAAGACAAAAGATGGGACAAATCTGCTTGTCTAAAGGAAGGTCTCCCCTAATTTTGAAGAAAAAGTATCCACATAACAGTTATTTTGAATATGTATGATTCTTAAATACATTTTATTAATTTTGAAGGGAGTAAGACAGACAAAAATACAGTTTCACCTCCTGCCTGAAGTGGAGATAAAATTTTCCATCAATCATTTGTTAGACTACAGTACAGAATCTGTACTTAAGTATTTACTATGAAAAAAAAATGTTTTTAATGGCATCAAATAACAGAGATCTAAAGCCTAATACACTTTATGAAGATTCACCATGCAGAGAAAATATGAACAACCTTTATAACTAAAACTTTGAAAGCAAACCTACAAGTCCTTAATAAAAGTATTAACACTAGATATTAAAAGTAAGAGTATACTACCAATAAAAAATATTCCATAGCAGAGTACTTAAAAATATGACACCGCAGCAGAATTCAGTTGGACTAGGTGATCTTCAAGGTCTTTTCCAACCTAGCTGATTCTGTGATTCTGTAATTAATATTTCTGGCTAATGTAAGCTGGAGAGGGACAGATGTAATGAACAAATAACATCTATTACATTGTGGTTTTCCTGTGCTGCCTACAATTACTAAAAGAATTCTCTTGGTCTGAAAATACATTTATAACTGAAACCATACCTAAAATAAATAAAAAATAACTACATAATATCAAGTGACAGAAAATCATCATATTTATACACTTGCTAGAGTGTTTCAAAGTACATCTCTGTTATTAGAGAAGTATGTTGTGTAGTGAAACCACAGATATTATCATGAAATATACAGAAAATTATCATATTTTTACAGTTTATTGTTAAAATAAAAGCTGTATTGTTTTCAAAGTAAATCTCTGTTACCAAACATTGTGTATTGAAGCTACAGATTAATATTGTTGTGAAAGTTAGAAGCAATACTCCAATCCCACATCACAAACATACAGACTAAATACACATCACAAACACACAAAACTAAAACACTTGCTGGATGAAAGTCAAGTTTTTCTCCAGAAGGGACTACACAGTGAACGTTTCAGCAGTCCTTGTAAGCAATGAAAAAAAGCAGAGGTTAACCATATGAATTTAGTAAAAATACATCCTCTCCTCTGCCAACAGAACCTTTTCTAGGAGCAACTGTCAGTACTTCCAACAAATACATACCACTGCCCATAGGGGAATGCATACCACCTTCAGCTACATTAACATTTGTGTCACTATTTACTTGGAAAGACATTAGACAAGACACAATGAAGAGCTCCAGCAGGTCACCTAGTCTGCCAAAGTGCAACCACAAGGAAAAATCCTCAACAATCAGAAACTACGCATTTTCCATAGCTCTTCAGCAGTCTGAGAAACATCTCTTTTCTGGATGCTACAAAACAACGGAAGCAATGAACAGCTAAAATCACGTATCTAGCAATACTAACTTCTAAATCACTAACACACGAACTGACATTTTCCTGCTGCAACTATGAAATTTCATTAACAATATTCAGTTTGCACTTTATCTACTGAGAGAGAAAACAGTCAGTAACAAAAAGGATATCAGCTTTAGCAAAGTCTCTTATCCCACACTGAGGTAATCCTGGTGTGTTTTGCATGTAGAAATCCAAGTAAAACCAATGGGCAAGTTCAATCTGAAAACACACTCTGATTGCATTGTCTCTCTCTTCACTTGGAATGTGCAAAATAAATCGGCTACCAGGAAAGCAAAAAGAGTAAGATTAGCCCAATCTATCAATTTAAATAAATCTAACAACAAAAATGCATTGCAACAGTGGAATTCCTGATCAAATCGTACAGAGCAACAGATCACCAAATCTTCCTAGTGACCTGGACATCAAAAGGTTTTCACATCAAAGTAAAATACAACTTTTAAAGTCAAGAAGGAGAACAGATCATGATGCTCTTTCACAAAAGTCAACTACGATAAACTAAGTAAATTAACTGTTGTGAAAACAAGGAAGGGCAAGGACATCCTACATAAATGGCTATATTACCAAAGAAAGCATTTTTACATGTCTAGTAAAGAACATCTGCAAACTCTTGATAACATGTCAACACATTTTTTTCTGGGGATAAGTTAAACACAGCTATATATTTTCACTTAAAGACACAATGAACTATTAATTTATGAAGATTTTTAAATTCAATATGATACTATTAATTTTCTCAGTCTGAAATAGAACATGGACAGTCAGTTTATTTTTCAAGTCTACATTATGCTTTAGCTCAGATACTGGCACACAAACACAGAGTCCCAGAAATGTACATGTAAGTAGCAGTGCGATAGCTTATTTTACTTAAGCAGAAGCAGCCTTACTTATTTGTAAGATTAAGAACAACAGAATTTTCTTTTTAGAAATTTAAGGTCATTTACTCCATTGAACTTAAACCATTTGACACAGATCTCTTACATTCAACTCCTGAGTACCACCAGCCAAATTGTAAAAGCACATTGCCAGAACCAGAATTACTTAACACATATTTACTTAAAATTTGACAAGTATAAATTGAAAAGTGTCAAAAGTGGTTGCATCTTCCAGCCACTCCGACCAAGGACTGCCTCCTGCCTGCCCATTGGAGTTCGGCCCCAGGGTCTCTGCCCAGGCTGAGGGACACTGCTGCTGCTGCTTTCCCCTTGGCAAGTTCAACCAGTAGCAAAGCCCAGCATGTATCCCACGGACAGCACCTACATATAGGACTCACACAAAACACAAGCACAGAGAGCCAAGTCCCCTTCTTCAGCAGGCAGAGGCTGAAGGTAGCTAGTGCTGGCACACACTTGACACTCTCCAGGTTCACAAGTGTACACATATTCACGCATCCCTCAAGTACCAGCACAACTCCCACTGTCCACCCAATACCCCTGTGAGGCACAGAATCAAACTCTACAACTCACTAAGAGTTATAAAGTAGTATGTTTATTACGACATCGGGCACACGGGGGATCACTCCACCACAAATGTGCACGCCAGGAGCCAAAAAATCACCTCCTTTTATTGTTTGAAATGTTACACATGCATTAGGATTCCGAAGGAGGGAATATGACAATTAGTTCTGAGAAATTCCCCTCTTGCCTCCCCTGCCCCCATGTCCTTCTTTGCGCCTGTGCAGTGCCTCCTGGTGAGGGTGGGCTGGGGTCTTCAGGATGAAGTAAGACTCCTTCCTCTTCATGAACTTTTTAACTTTGCTTCTTGCACATGCTCTCTGGACCTTTGGCTCCTCTCCAAGTTGTAGAGTCAGTTTTACCTGTTTTGTTAATTCGAACTTTTGTGTCTATCAAGATGTTCCAGGGTGTAAATCCTTGGTGTTACAAGGAATTGGTCATCCTTTAGCTGGTACAGCTCCCCCTTTATCTCAAAGACAGGGATTAGTTTACTATCTATCCTGTTTTCTGTAAGAATGTTATCTAGCTAACATTGCCTGAGGGCTAGCATTGTTTAAGGGGCCTCACAACTTTGTCGCTTTTTTTTTTTTTTTTTTCCTCAGATCACCTGTGCAGATCCCATACCCTCATACCAATCACACAGATCCCTGACTTGTTGGATGGTCCAGCCTGAAGTTTGTTAGTAAGTACATAAGCACAACAGGTTTGGGAAAGTAAGTCACTCATGCCCCTGCCATCCCAGCAGCTGGCACCAGGCACATGGGCTGCAAGACCCATGGTCCTGCTCCAGTCACTGGTGCTCTGCCCCTCACCTCACTCAGTTTCCCAGCAGTAGCTGGTTTTCAGGACATTCACCATTCCCCCCACAGAGGTTGGAAGCTTATACCCCCACTCATGTCAGTAGCTGGCACTGACATATTCCCCCTCACTCCAGCAGCTGACACCCCATCCACTGACACATATAGCTCTCAGCAGTAGCTGGCACTTCACCCTTGCAGCACACATGTAGGTTGGGTAGAGAGTGAGATTACACAGAGAAAATTAAGGAAATATTTAATAGGAATATGTAAAAAGATAGGACAGACTGTGGCAATTAGGTGAAAGGCTCAGACAGACAATGGTATTGACCAGCCCAGTTTTACACACAACCAGCATCTCTTACACCCCTTTCTGCCTTTGCCTATTTCCACTCTGTTCCCCCGATCCCCCTCCCCTGCCACACCTCTTTCAGCCTTATCAGATGCAAACACCAGGCTGATCTTCCTGGAAGTGGTGCCTGTAGTTTCTTGATAGCCCATCAATTAGCATGACTGGCAAGTATGTTTCTTGTCTCCACTTTTGTTTTCTTAGGCTTGTGGCTGTATATTTTTGGTTCCAATTTCCCTCTTTTTCCCTTAGATTCCCAGGAGCATGTTTCCCTTAGATAAACTTGCTGGAATTAACATTCCCACACCACATCATTAAATCAGTGGCCAGGTTCAGTTCTCATCACCACCTCCCTCTGATTTGTGTCCCTGTATGTTTTGGTTACGGTTTTCTCCCTTTCTCATTTTCACATTGAAAAAGGCCTTCAACCAAACACCCTTAAAGAAGGAGACACTCTCCCTTACATAAATAACTTTATTCACCTCAACATTTTCCTACTTGCCAATTTTCAACTGGCAACACCACTCTCCAACTGCTCCTTTCTTTCTGAAGGTTCTATTACTGTGGAAAATAGCTCTTACATATAAAGCTGCTGTAGATTAAAGTTAAAAAAATAAAAGTATTTTATTTTTGTTGTGGTTTAGGCTTAGCCCTCAACTCAATATCACATAGCCACTCACTGATTCCTCTCCTACCATGGAATAGGGAGGAGAAAATACAACAAAAGGCTTGTGGGTCAAGACAAGGACAGGGAGGGCTCACTCATCAATTATAGTTGGGCAAAAAGACAGACTCAACTTGGGAAAAAGACATCCATTTAATTTGAACAACATCACTATTAATTTACCAATCAAATCCAAGTAGGAGAGTGAGAAATACAACCACATCTTAAAGACACCTTCCCTCCACCCTCCTTTCACCCCAGGCTCTGCTTTGCTCCCAGTTTTCTCTACCTCCTCCTCCACAGCAGCACACGGGATGAGGGTTGTGGTCAGTTCATCATACCTTCTCTCTGCCACTCCTTCCTCCCCAGGGAGAGGACTCCTCACACTCTTCCCCTGCTCCAGTGTGGGGTCCCTCTCACAGGAGACAGTCCTCTATGAACTTCTTCCATTTGAGAACTTCCCATGGGCTGCAGCTCTTCATAAACTGCTCCAGTGTGGGTCCTTTCCACAGCAAACAGTCCTTCAGCAAGACTGCTCCAGTGCAGGCTTTCCACAGAGTCCTGACTTTCTTCAGGTGCAGCCACCAGCTCTGGCATGGGGTTCTCCACAGGCTGCAGGTGGGCATCTGCTCCGCTGGTGACTTCAATAGGCTGCAGGAACACAGCCCACCCTCATGGGCTGCAGGGGGGTCTCTGCTCTGATGAACCTCCTCCCCCTCCTTCTTCACTGACCTTGGTGTCTGCATAGGTGTTTCTCTCGCATCCCACTCTTCTCCATTATGTCTCACAAGTTCTTCATCTCTTAAATATGTTATCACAGAGGTGGTACTACCGTTGCTAATTGGCTCAGCCTTGGCTAGAACTGGGTCTGACTTTGAGCCAGGGAAGCTTCCAGCAGCTTCTCAAAGGATCCACCCCTGTAGACCTCTCCCCCACTACCAAAAGCCCATGACACACAAACTCGACACAATTTTATAATTAGCTGATACTTTCTTGCCCCAGCACTGCAGCTGAACATAAATCCAAAGACACAATATGTACAAGTATTAGCAAAGAGGAATAAGAACATGCACTAGGCTTAAAGTTACAAAAGCAAAGACAGTTAGAACATACTTATTGATCAGAAAGTTAATGCCTAAGTTACTTAGAGTGACTGAAGTGCTAACAACAGGCATCTCCAGATTGTACTAGATGCAGGTGCCCATGTGCTGGCAGTGGGGGGCTGCAGGATAGCCTTTGTGGAGAATAGGCCAGGACTGCCTGTGATGCCACTGCAGGGCACTCCTGAAGCCAGCAGCCAAGATGGTGGTGCTTCTAGGAAAGTTTATTTTAAAAAGGACAAAAATGCCAGACAGGAAGAAAGAAAAAGAGTGTGAAACAGCAGTGCAAACACCAAGGTCTGAGAAGAAGCAGGGAGAGGAGGTACTCCATGGCAAAACAGATGTCCACACTGCAGCCTGTGGAGAAGCCCATGCTGAAGTAGATGGTTATTTCCTGAAGGAACTTCAGCCCATAGGACTGAGCCCATGCTGGAGCAGGAGTGAAGCATGAGGAGAAAGAAGCAGCTGAGATGAAGTGTTATGGACTGACCACAACCCCTATTCCCCATACCCCTGTGCTCTTCAGGGGGTAGGAGTCAGGAATTAAAAGGGGAAGTTGAACCTGGGGAAAAAAAAAGGGATGTAGGGGAAGGTGGTGCTTAGAATTTTTTGTCTTTGTTTCTCTCTATGCAAACCTATTTTAATTGGCAAACTACATTAATTTTCCCTGAGTTAAGTCTGTTTTGCTCATGATGATAACTCGTAAAAAACCTTCCTGTCTCATCCTGAGCCAAAAGCTTTTCCATTCTATTTTATCCCCAATCCTGTTGAAGAGGAGAGTGAGTGGCTGGGTGGGCATCTCACTGCTGGCCAAGGTTAACCCACCACAGTCCTGAAATCAAAGGGTGGGGTAACAGCACTTGCTTACAGGAGAAAGAGGGCACCAAGAAGCCCCCAAACTTCCATTAAGACTCCACACCTCCACTTCCTTCTTCAGTAAAGAACAACTCAGTAACACAAGGCAGCATGACAAAAAAAATGACATGGATATCTGACACTTGTTATTTAACTGAATGGGTCAGAGAGCTCCTACTACTGAACCTTAAATACACACTAACTTACCAGAACTAGAATAAGATGTATCCTGGCAGTGTGTGATTCTAAAACAGCCTAGGAACAAAACAAATGTTTGAAGGCATTATGTACCTGGCTTTAGCTTTCAACTTGTTATCACATGCTGGCAAGTAACATTTTAGTTTCTGAATAATGAGGGTGGAACATTTTACTCTCTGAATATGAATTCTAAGTGTAGAAGTCTCCTTAATTTAGTTCACCAGCAGGGAAAAACTGTGACAGCTTGGAAAAAAAGTTAAATGAAAGTTCATTAGACTAGTGGTTTTGAATTTATTTTTGTTATCATTAGGAGAATGGTTTTGAAATGAAAGCATTTAACAATAACCACCACCACCACTATCACTTATGCTTAATTCTCTCCCAGATCTCTATAGCTGAATACAAAACTCTACTTGTTATTTTATACTGCCAGGAAAAGTGGAGTTTGGGTTTGTTGGGGGTGGGGGTATGGAAGTTGGTGTGGGTTTGGGGTTTTTTTAAGAGCAAGATTATACTGATTTGGTATAATTTCAGTATTAGATTCTGGGAAGTCAGCTATGAACATCTGACTCTGAACATACCTATTACAACAGGTAACTTTATATGTTGAGTTGCACAGGACAAACAAGGCACAGGGCCTGAGACACCTTCACCCAGTGCACCTGATTTGATAAAGTTAACATGCAAGAAAATTCTTAGTAACATGCATTAAAAATTTTACATTTAAGCTTACCGATATTAATTACTATAGATTCCACTGCTCACCGTGTGGAAAAACACTAAGGTTAGTATCAGAGAGAACATCAACAGGTACACTGTTTTCCTTTGTCCAACTAAAAACTTAATTTGATACTGAATACTACAGTTGCTCCTAAAAAGTACAACTTCACACTCAGCAAAATACACCATCATACAAATACTGCAAGCTAAACTTTGTAAAAGTAACATCAAGCAACAAACTCAGTTTAAGAATATAACCCAGACCCTCCTAGAAGTTCATGTATCTCAACAATAAGTTATTTTAGGTGACCACAGACAATAAAAATGTGAAGTCTTAGCCCAATTAACTTTACAATTGAACAGTATTTGTCAATCTAATATCAAAATTGATTACTACAGAAAGAAATCCAGTCATTCTGCAAAGTACCTAAAAACCTGGAAGCTTTAACTCACAATTGCAAAAATAAAATAATTGATGTGGTAAAGATTACTCAGCAGTAATTCATGGGGTTTTTTAACCTACTAGGCTCAACAGAAACAAACAAACGAACCACCACCACACCCTCTCCTCAAGACATAGAAAATTAAGATACTAGCTAAGGCACCTTTGGAGCTAGCAACAGCCATGAGAATTACCTGCAGGCATTAGAACAGCTGTAGTTGCCCCGACCAGTGGAATTATTAGACTAATTAGCTGAATTAGTTGGAACAGCTGCAAGTGATCTGAGGACCTACATGAGCCTCTTTAACTAGCCTCTGTGTGGAACGTCTGCTTAGACAGGAACCCCTGTGAGGAATCTGAAGAAAGTGGTTCAGCTTAAAGTAAAAGCCAAACACATTTTAATTCAGCAATGCATTTTGTTCATAGAATTAGCACCAGCTCACAGTGGTCTTTCTGTCATAAGGAAAGGTATTAAGGAGGTAAAATGACTGATATAGTGAGAAGTACTGATGACTGCATCTCCTGAATACACAAACTTTTAATAACTAAGTTTTCTGCAAAGAATCCAGGCCTTTTGCTTCAGGACAAAGGAAAATATTGCCGTCCAAAACAAAGTGTAGAAGTCTGACAGATACTGTAGCACTCTCAAGGTACAAATAAAACCAATAGTTATTTTTTGTGAACATCTAAGCTTTAACTTAGCTTTTTGGTTTCAAATACACCAAAAAGAGAAAAAAAACCACAAAAATCCCACTTAAAAAGAATTTCAACTGGGCAAGATTGACTTGAAAGCTAATTTATTTGTGTAGCTTAGTAAGAGCAACGTGAATGCTTGCCATCTCCTAAAAAATATCAGTTGTTTAGATTTGCAGCTCACACTGCTACAGTTCATATAAAAAGATATTAAAGAATTCATATTGGTCCTCTAACTTTCCAAACCTGTTATACTGAAATTAGAATTATTTTAGTAGTGAAGTTTTATTTCCTGACAGAAGAAAGGGTAAAGGGGGGGAGGGAGCATAAGAAAGGCCAAGGGGGGAGGGCAGGGAGGGAAGCAAGTCCAAAGGGGAGGGGGAAGGGAAGCAAGTAAGCCAAAAGGGGGGGAGGGGAGAAAGGCAAAAAAGAAGTAGAAGGTTGTGCTAGAAATGTTTTGAATCTTCTCAGTAACTATGAAAAATTACTTGGCTCTTTCTACCAAAATTTCCACTAATATCATACATATATCCATAGAAGAATGTGGGAAGCAACAAATATTTTATTAACCCATTTATAGCCAGCCTCCTGAAGTGCTGCACCACTGATCTTACACTTAGTGGCTTCTTTCAGTTGTTCTGTTCAGTTGTTCCATGTCCAAGCAAGTCAACTTATCTGAAGCATGGCATATCTGTTAGCACTAATGAAAATAAACAGGGTGAATTAGGATAAGACGAAAAGCGAGCCATATGGTAACTACAAGCCTCTGATCTACCATTCTAAGACTTTTTTTTTTTTTAAATTAAAGCTACACAACTACATGTACATCTATAAGACAAAACATTTTCTCAGACATAGGCGATCACAGAAGTTCAGAGAAACACAGTAAGACAGAAGGACTGACCCTACAACAACGTAATATCTGATTACTCATGTGCTCTTCTATCAGTCGCTCCACAGGAATGGCACTAATAATTAGCTATTCTGTTTTGCAAGCATTGTGATTCCCCTCTGTATTTTCTGAAGTCTTAAACCCCGCTTCATATGTGATCAGTAATCTAAAAGACAAGACTTATCTCTCTGTAGGGAGCCAAAAGGAGACATGATGGAAACACAACACGCTTTAGAGGCCAGAATTAGAGAACTAAAAATTTACTTGAGTATTGCAAACTTTGACTCTTGCATTAGATACATGACAAAACACTCCTGAGTGGAGCAGTTCTAGCTTCATGTGGTAACCTCACTTCTAAGCATTTTCACTCATTTGAAGACAGTAATTCCAGCAGGTGGACTATCCTTCATCTCTAGTAACCTTTCCCTCTTGTACATAAATACTTCAGAAGGGATCTTTTAGAGGGGGTAAAACAGAATGATTATTTCACGTCAAATGTCACATCCAGTTTGGGGCATCAAATTCTGGGGATAGTAGATGAATTTAAAAGTCAAGGGCTGCGCCACAGACAGTCAGAGGTTGAGATCATAAGGGGAAAAGTGCCTTCCCCCTCCCCAAGAAAACAGAATCCATGTTTTCTGAAAATTTAAATACATAACCTTCAGGGTAAGAAAAAGCTAACTATTTCATTCCGAAAAGACCGGCAAGGAGGAGAGGGCAATTTCAGACTGCAAGGTATTCCTTTCGCTCTATCTTTTCTGTCTTACTGGAACATTCTCTTCCAGAAGAGAAAAATCAGCAGAAGGGACTTCCTGCCACCCCTTCTAAATGCAACCAGACTCCTGAACGTATCATCAACTCATCACTACGCACGTCAGAACCTTATGCTTCTGACTCTTCTTTCACCCGCGCAATTTTACCTTCCTTGCCCAAACATCATGAGCTGCTGAACACCAGAAGAAACATCCACAAATCAGGTTCTGATTTTTCTTCCATACTCGGCCTCTTCCTCGCTCCGGTCTGGCCCTTTATCGGGTTCTGACGACGGTGCCGACGGCAGAGGAGAGCTGGCGCGCACCCTTCCCACCTCACCAGGGCAGCTTCCAATCGGGGGGGCCGCGCCTTAGGCCACGAAGCCGTGAAGGTGGCGCGTTCCCGCCCCACGAAGCCCCACGGGCTGGCACTGGGGCAGCTACACCGAGCTTCCCGCTTCGCGGCCGCTGCGGCAGTACCGACACCACCCCTTTCCCTGGGCCGCCCCGCACCTCCCCCTCGGAGTTCCGCCAGTCCACAGAGTGCTCCGAGCGGCCCCGAGCAACCAAAGCCCCACGCCACCCTGGCCCTGCGGTCCGGTCTCACGCGTCTCGCACCGGGCAAAGTGGGGGGCAACGGAGGGAGACGGTGCCCACCCCACCCCCCGCAACGGAGGGCCGCGGTACCACAGAAGGGGGACGCAGCCGCGTAGGGGAAGAGGGTGGGGCCGGCCAGAGCTGGTGAGCGTGAGGAGGGCCCGGGAACGACCCCACCCGACGGCTACCTGCACAGGTCGTCCAAGACGCTGCTGGGGATCTCGGCCCGTTTGGTCTCCATGGGAAGACGCGGCTCATCCCGACGCGGCGAAGCCCGAACCACGGCACAGTGGCGGGGGCGGGACGGGGTGCCCGCCCGGCGGGGAGA
>NW_020799142.1:3860709-3869762 GCF_003259725.1 Athene cunicularia | reverse complement strand
ATCCCTACACATTGCACTGACACCCTGGACGCAGATACCCTGGATGAGGAGACCTTTAAAAATGCCTTGAGTATCGTAAAGGTGAGCTTTGATTGAATTGCCTGGGCAGGCCGCGGCCTCCAGCGGTGGCAGGCGGGAGAGCGGCCACTGTCGCCGCTGAGGCGCGCCGCACCGCGGCTGCCCCCTGTGTCTGTCCTGCAGCTCCTCGCCGCTGCGCTGAGTGCCGTGCACGCGCGGCCCGTTACACGGCTTTCCGCTCCTCGGTGAGTCCCGAAGGAGCCTGTGAGGTGGTCGGCTTCCTTTAGATAAGGCTTTGCTCCACCCTCCTCATTCACGCGTTAAATTCACTTCGGACATGGGGCGCATTTTGAAATTCACAGGCTTTGGGGAGAAACCCGAAGCCTCTTATCGCTCTAATCTCGACTAACGCATTTTTGTTACCACCGAGGCTTTGCGCTGAAGTAGTGGAGTTTAGTGCCTGGAAATACTTGAACCTCGCACTGTGAATAACCAAGTACGAGAACATTTCTAACTGCAGCGAAGACGAGAGGGCGAGGAAAACGGTTCCGGGTTGTCACTCACGGAAAACCGCCTCTGCCGCAGCTGCGGTCGACAGAGGGTGTCGCTGCCCTCGCCGTTGCCGTTGCTGAAGCGGCTTTGCCTCACCCGCTCCAGGCCGGTAGCAGTCGCTGCCGCCTTTGATTTCAATTAGTGAATGTTTACAGCAATTCTCGCCGTGTCCCCTCGCTGCCCCTTCCTTGCTAAAGGTGCCAGAGACACCTCAGACTGCCCTTCCACGGCAATTTCACTCGGGTTGCCACTGTTGCAATCCCATCCTTCTCTGCACTGGAACTCTGGGAGCTATGGAGGACAGAAACGGTAGAAAAATTGATGTATAAAGCAGTGGATAGTTTTTTGCTTTAGCTACCAGAACCAGCAAAACCATCTAGGTCAGTATCAGCAGAGAGTAAGAATGGATGGTTGGGAGGATGGTGGGATGATAACTGCACCAGCCTGAAGCGGCTTAATGGTTTTTAGCGAATTTACACTGTATAACGCTGAAAGCACCAAAAGGAATATGTCACATTTTATGCTTCTCTCCGCCACCCTACCTCTGGCGTTCCATCAGGCCTTGTACTGAGCCAATTCAACTCACTGGTTCAAATTTCAGTCTTTTTAAAAGAAAAAGATTTGTAGCAAAGAAAATTAATCTAGATAAGCACAACAAAGAAAAATACAATCTAGAGAAATTTTGGCTGCGGCTGTGCTGCAAAATTAAGCACTTTAATACTAACGCTATGTTTACAGGCTCATTTGAATAAAGGAGCTAGCAGGGACACCGACCTGGTGTAACCCTGAAGACACAAAAAGTATTTATATTCACAACTTATTTCTTAACTGTTAGGGACAGAAGGTAAGAAATGTGTTCTTTGCCTCCTTTCCAAAGTTAAGGAACAAGAGGCACCCTGATAGCTCCAGAAGTACAAGGAAAAGATGTTCAACCAGGCTTTAGAGCACAATCTTAGTAGAAGCAGCACATTTACATATACTGGCACCTCTCTTCTGCAAACTCCACAAAGTGGTATTTGACAATGATTTTTGCCCCCCCTACCTTTATTGCTGTGGTATTTGAGATGATGGGTGGCTAACATCAATGTTGACTTACAGTAGTACTTTGACAGAGAAAGAGAAGTCAGACACTAACAATACTATTAATATGGCTAGACAGAGGGACAGATGGAAGGGTCTGAGTGCAAACTGGTAAATCCTATTGCTCAGGGTTCCAGAGAGTTCATTTTCTACTAGAAAAGGTACACATATGAGGTTCTGTAAAAGCTACATGATCTGCATCCCTTTCAGGCATCAGGGTAGTCTTCCTGCTATAGTGGTTTTCCCTGCTCTACTACCTCTTTTTTTTTTTTTTTTTTTAACTTCCTCCTCGCCCCCATGTGGTTGTGGTACCAGGAGCTCCTTGACTAATAAGGAGAAAAAAAGTGTTTTAGAAAATGCACTTGGATATGTCATCTGTGCTACTGTTAGCCCATTTACGGTTTCTGAAAAAAAACCCAAAACAAAACAAAATTAAAAAAAAAAAAAACACAACAAAAAACAACCAACTCTGGTGCAATTGAAAAGTAAATGTATCAAATGTTACCTAAGTTGTAAAACACTCTTGGATAATAAGCTGCTTAACATAGGAGAAATGTACTAACTGGAGAACATAATGAAAGTTTGTGGACAGCGCTCCCAAGCCCTCAGCACAGGAGAATGAAAAGAGACACATTTCAACATTTCTGCTTGTTCTGGTTTTGAGACATTGCTGAAAGACTCTACATTAGCCAGAATAGATAAGTAAGAAAAAACATGTTCATAAGTGTGATTTGGAACTGTGTATCATTGTGGTGTCTTTTTTCTCACTTAGAACTTTGTGGTACACTTTCTAATTTCTTTGCTAAAATAACATGCACTCCTTTCACCCATTCACAAAGCAAGTTTAGTTAAAGCTGACACAATCAGGTTATATTTCCCCAGAGAGAAATTTACACATAGGCCCCTCCAGGGAACTTACATTCGCAGACATGTTGAGGGCAAAGTCGGCAATTCCTCTCCTCAAGCTACAAGGGCGATTAGAACAGTAGGAGGGCCAGGTACAGCATTGAGAAGTTTACCTAGTACCTGCAACACCTCACAGTTTCAAGCAACCTGCAGAATCACCCAGCAATGTAGTCAGACGGGTTTTTAATCTTTGCTTATCAGTCAACCTTGGCAGTCAGTCAGAAAGCCAATATTTGAAAAATAATGTTTGTTGTCTGCTTGCACTGGGGACAAAGAGAGGAGGTGGCAGTAAATTAAAAAAGGGTCAGTTGTTTGTGTGGTCAGAAGTCTCAGAAGAGGAGGTAAAATGTACAGGAAAAGCAACAGTTGTGGGTGGTGAAAGCAACAGTTGAGGGTGGTGAAAGTTTAGCTTGGAGAAGTTGACCAAAGTGGAGGATGAAATTGCACTGAATAGGAGGACACTCAGAAGCCAAGAACCAACCAAACCCAGAGTTCAATAAACATGTGTGCAGAGTCTGAAGAGTCTGCGGCAAAGTGAGCTGGTCTGAGGCTTGTGTAGGTCATCAGAAAAAGACATTCATTCTGCTCAGCCCTTCAATAAATGGTTTCTGTACTAAAATCTCCAACAAAGGATAGCTAATGGAGATAGCAGGGAAGGGTGCTGAAAAGCACTGACTTAACTTTCATAAGCAATACAAGCTCACCACCTGCAAACTGTTGCTGCAAACTGGTATTTTGGGTCAAACTTCCATAAAAGCTACAAGAAGACAATGCAAGCACTCTCCCTCCCTCTGTTAGTGTGTTACATTAGAAATGAGGTGAGTGAGAGTGCGCCCACAGACCTGTGTCTCAGATGGATATACCACATAACCAATACTGCATAACCCATGCTGAGAAACAAATAGTTAAGATATTTTGAAGCAAGGTTTAGGTATAGGAAATCACACCCACAAAGTTAATGAAAATTTCGTCTTAAATCCGTATTTGTCTCAGTTCTCTGACTGTTAAGGAAAGATAACCATAAAGATCTGAAAATAATCTGGCAGGGTTTGTGATTTTTTTTTTTTTTTAATTAAATTAGAGGCACCATAGAGACACATGTGTAGTGATGCACAATAAATTGTAATAATTAATAAAGTAGAAGCATTCAGTAAAAAATTGGATGAAATATGGTAGCTAAACCCTGGTGAGGTCCTCTGAACCCTGTAGTGGACGTAGGGAAACTCTGGAAAAAGTGTCGGTGATCACATGGTTACTTTATGTATAGAGAGCTGTGGTAAGCCTGCACAGAAAAATCTGCATTAGGCTTTTCCTGACATTACAGTACTTAAACAATTTTCTGATTTAAGACTTTGCAGATAATTTAATGGCAATAACATGAACATTGTTATACATACAGGACAAGCATGCAATAAAGCACAGTGCATGCTATTAGGGCATGGCTTCAGAGTTTACTTAGGGCAACACTGAACTCAAACAGGCTTAGCCAGCTGATTCATGTAATACATTTGCACATCCTTTGGGCATGATCATCCACTCAAACTCCAAGTTAAGCAGATTGTTGGAGGAAGAATGCACCTGTGCTAAAGCCAGAGACTAACCTTTAACTCTGGATGGATGATAGGAATGAGCCACAGCTCAGGGTGAAAAGACATACTAATTTGCATTAACTGGAAAGGAAAAGTAGACCAAAAAAATAAGGGTACAGAAGGGAAAAAATGAATAGAGGACAATAGAAGGGAAATAATCCTGTTACATACTGGTTTCTTTTGGTTCCTTTCAGAATGCAGCCCTCAGTAGGCAGAATTATGCAGCCTGCAAGTCTGCATGTGGTCTAAGGGTGCAATTTCTCTCCCAGCCCAGGTGTGTCCTGTAGCCTGTGACTTTAGATGTTAGTTCTGGTATTTCATGATCATCTACAGATAGAGACAGAGTAGCCTGGCATGCTTACGAGTGACACAGATTTGAAGAAGGCATAAAGAGTCTATGTTACTAGTTGTAATGCAGAGTCTGATGCAGAGGAGTTGCTAGGAAGGGTCAGCGCAGCCAAGGAACTTTCCAGGATTACATCATAGCCAATAAATTATATTTAGTTGGCAAGAACATTGAGCACACCATAAAATTCTAAGGTACAGTTACAGCTAGCGTTACCTGTGTAAAATCGTATGGTTGAATAAATGCCTCAGTTATAGTGTCACTATTCAAGTTAGAATTGGATGTAAATCATTAGAAATGCATGTAAATCATCTAAGGATGCCAGGGAGTGATGGCTTCATTATGTAAGCCTGATTATTTTGTATAACAATGCAGGCCTTACTAGCAACTATGCCCTTGTAGAGAAAGGGAGCATCCTGCTGAGAAAGCACTGAAAGCTGAGTAATTGCCAAAGAAACATAGTCAGCAAAAATCTATGGTAACCGGGGAAAAGTAAAGGCAGTAGGGGGCGATCGCAACCATGGACTCAATTTAAGACCAAAACTACTTGCCCCGCCTCACCCTTTGACTTTGTGCAGTGTAATTAAAAGACATTGTAACTTTAAATCGAGATGAAGCATGTTGTTAACCTGTGAGGGACAAAGTGGTAAGAAACTAACCAGTGGTCGATACAGTAAATGTGTATTTGTGTAGCCTGAAGTGTATGAATACATTGAAGTACTTTTGTGCAGTGTGCTAGCTTTGTGGAATTACCACATAGCACCCCACTTTGCATAAACATGGAATAAATAAAATTAATTTGCTCTGTGTGTATCTTGGTGTATTGCACACTGGGTAAACAACCCTGCTTGTGGGACAACAGTTTTCTGGCGACCCAGATGGGACTGCGCTGATGGCCTTGCCAGGATCATTTTGCCATACCCGACAAGGAGAAACGGTCAGACTGGACTCCAGTGTGCAACAACCTGTTGATGGGGCACTCCGTCAACTTCTCCCTCCTGCAGCTGTGTGGTAAGCGACACAATGGTGCAGCACCATTTGAAAGAGGTATTTTAAGGGGAAAAGGGAGGAAGAGCAGGACCTCTCAAGGAAGCACCTGCAGTTGCTCTTTGCATAAGCTCTGAATAAGGGATACGCAGCAGTAGCATAGTTTTGTTTCTACACGTTGTGTTTAGTAACATGGGACAAAAATCCCTTATTTTGTATTTGGGCCTTTGGTATATGAAACATGGTCTGAAAATTCTTTTGGGTACTGAAATGGATTCCACTACTTCCAAGGAGGCTCCTCTTTGTTCTCCCTTAGGAAGCATCCTAAAGAATTGGAGAAAATTCAGAGGGGACCCCATGACTAAGGATAAATTAATGCGGTATTGTAATCAGTGGTAGCCATAGTACAAATTAGACAATCAAGAAAAATGGCCAGAAGGATCCTTGAATTACAATACTGGTTTGCAGTTATCTTTATTTTGTAAATGAGTAGAGAAATGAGATTAAGTTCCTTATGTAGATTTATTTTTTGCCTTGCAAAATGACTGGGAAATGAGAAAGAAATATGAGTTGGTTGGTTCACAACATCAAGTAGGAGTACATTTGTTAGATGATAAAGATTCTGTTCTAGAAAAAGAGGCTAAACCCAATAGTAAAGTGAAAATTAAAAATTCTTGTGCTGGATGTCAAACTGGTAAAGACTGCTTGGGGGAGGTGGAAGAGGATGTGTAATTGTTAGTATGCCCCTTCAAAGTTACCCAAATTGGAATTTTCCGGTACCAAGGATGAAAAGGATGTCTAGAAGAACTCAGTGGCAGAGACCTGTGGTACAGGCTCCTTTGCACAAGCTGCAGGGCCAAATGGGATTTGAGTGTATGTGCATGTACCTTTTACTACCTCTGATTTATGAAATTGGAAACAGATGATGGGTCCTTATCATAATAATGCTGAAGGTATGCACAGGTTAGTTAAAATTGTTATGCTGAGTCATAATTCAAATTGGGGAGATATGTAAGCTTTGTTAGAATCTCTTTTTGCTAGTTAGGAAAGGAGAAATATTTTGGATAAGGTTAGGGAAGAAGGGGAACAACAAAAGGGAGTAAGGGATTTGACTCAAATCCTGCCAAAGGATGATCCTCAGTGGGACCCAAATACTAGCGGGATCTAGAAAGGCTAAAGTAGTATCAGTAATTGATATCATATGGAAATCAACAAATATCTAAACTGTATGAAATCAGGCAAGGACATGAAGGGTATGAAAACTCCTGGTTTTTATGAAAGACTGTGCAAGACTGCTAGAAAATGCATAGATTTAGGTCCAGAGCATGACAGTAATCATAAGATGCTTAGTATGTTTGTCAAGCAGTTGACTTCAGATTATTAGACAGAAACTGCAAAAGTGGATGGGGTTGGTATGATGTCTATCTCAAAACAAATGGAAATTGCTTACAAAGTTTATAATGATAGGGAACAGAGGAAAAGAAACAGCAGAGTAGGATGAAGCTGCAAGCTTCTCTGTTCACAGCAGCAATAACCAAAAGTAAGGAAAGAGGTCATAGAGAAATGAAAATTTGGAGAAGAAAGAATGGTAGAGAAAATGTGAGAAGAGGAACATCCAGATCATCTTTGGGGTCAAACCAATGTGCATATTGTAAAAAACCAACAACGCTGGAAAAATGAGCCTCAACAATAAAAGGAGGAACTGAGAAAGTGAGAATGAGGAAGGAGAACTGCTAATGTTAGAAAATCTGGATTGAAGGGGACCAGAGGAAATAATGAATGCTTCCATTCTATTATTATGATTATTATTAAAATTATCATGATTATATTATAATAAGAAATAATTAACTGGTTTTAGTTAGGTTGGGGAATGGAACTATAGAGTTTTTTTAAATAGATAGTGGGGCAACGCACTCTGTTGTAACTAGTTGCAAAGGCCAGTTAAGTAAAAATAAGATCCTTGTTATTGGTGCACAGGAAAGAAAACATTGAGGCTATTTTTTAAGCCAGTGTATGATTGGAAATAGAGTTCCTCTATATGCCAGAATGCTCCTTGCTCTTACTATGACAAGAGCCCGAGAATTCTGTGCAGCTATGTATTCCTCCTGAAACATCATGGAAAGCACAAATCTGTCTTTTGCTGGACAAGACTTCTGGGAAAGTTGAGAGTAATGCTCCAGGTGAAATACTGGGTGCAGTAATCCCTTTGGTGTGGTAAAACAAAAAATGTGATTCCTATTAAGACTGAATTATAAGGAAGGAAGCAAAATCCTATAAAATCAGAAGCCACAATGGGCTTAGAACCTTTGATTAATACTTTTATACAGTATGGATAGTGTGGCAATACCAATCAGAATACAATGCTCTTATTTTACCAGTTAAGATACCTCAGACTCAAGAATACCAGTTGGTACAAGATTCATACCAAACCCTTATGCTTTATTGTCAGCAATACCTGAAGATAGTGTATTACAGTGTTAGACCTAAAAGATGCCTTCTTTTGCATCCCCTTGGATCAAGAAAGCCAGAAGATACTTGCTTTTGAGTGGAGAATCCTACCACATGGAGGAAAATACAACTTTGCTGGACTGTGCTGCCATGAGTATTCAAAAACAACCTGACATTACCAAGGAACTGGAAAACTGGCAATGTACTTTAGTCAATAAACTGTTACATGGACTGGGATTTTCCTTGACTAGCTGGTTGGAAGGATTGCTCTTAAGTATCATAGTAATTGCTGTGATTCTAATTATTCTGTGTACTGTTTTAAACTGTATGAGACGACTTTTGATCCGAGCCATAACTGGTTGGTATGTGATGGTACTGAGAAATTATAATGAGCCCTCCTGAGTCTTTTTGAAAGAAAAGCCATATAGTCTCAAAGGGGGGGAAACGTTATCTGTGTAAAACTGTATGTTTTCAGTGCCTCGGTTTTAGTGACGCTATTCAAGTTAGAGTGGACGTACTGCATTTAAATCTTCTAAAGAGGCCAGGGAGTGCTGGCTTTACTACGTAAGGCTCATTACTTTGTATGAACAACGCAGGCTTCACTAACAACTATGCCCTTAGAGAGGAACTAAGTAACAAGAAAAGGGCACACATCCTGCAGAGAAAGTGCTGAAAGTTGGGTAATTGCCAAAGCAGCAGAAAGTCTGCAAAAATCTATGGTAGCGCGGGAAAAGAAAGACGCTAGAGAGATCGCAACCACCAACTCAATTTAAGACCTAAAAGACGTGTCGTCATTGTCCTCGTCGTGTCCGTCCGTCCCGTCCCCCCCCCGAGTTTTGGCAGAATAATAAAACGACACTAACTTTGCATCGAGACGGGACACGTTGTTAACCAGCGAGGGACAAAGTGGTAAGAAACTAACCAGTGGTCACTACAGTACATAGGTCCCCATGTCCGAGGCTCCCCAGAAACAAGGCGGGGGAGCCTTGCCCAGGCCAGGCGGCGCACCCCGACCTCCATTTCGCGGCGCAGGCAGGCGCAGCTCCCAGGGCCGGCAGAAGATGGCTTCCCGCTGCTTGCCCCCGCCCCGCCGCCTCACGGCGGCCGGATGCGGCGGGGCTGGGGGC
>NW_020799142.1:3827751-3860659 GCF_003259725.1 Athene cunicularia | reverse complement strand
CAGCGCCCCGGGGTGCAGGGGCGTCCGCGCTAACGGCTCTCCGCTCTCTCCCCGCACAGCCATCGTCGGGGTGGTGGCCGTCTACCTGGTGGTGGGCTACGGTGCGTCCCTGCTCTGCAACACCATCGGCTTCGGCTACCCCGCCTACGTCTCGTGAGTGTCAGCACTTTAGCCCCTCTTTCCATGACGGGTGCATGTGTTACCCGCGGGAGAGAGAGCACAGCCGCAAAATCACAGCCCTTCTCTGGTGCGCAGTCTGTCACGGTGGCATTTCAGAACCACGCTCCAAAGTGATGTTTTTCCAGCCCACCCCTTTCACTTAGCGTGTATAGGTGCAAGGTGCTAAAGAAAGAACGAGGTTTCTTCCATTTGGCAAGTCCTGCGTGCCAAATTACAGATGGAAGATGCTGGGTAATTGCCACACTGGAAAACGAGATACTGTAGGGCATTATGTTTTGGCTTTCCGTTCCCAGCTTTGTCATCTTCAGTGAGAAGCTGGATACACTGTGTCTTACCTGCTGCTAGTATCAGGGGGAAGAATCGCAGTTGTAACAGCCTTTGCTAAAACTCACTGATATTTTCAGTTGACACTCCCAGGAAGGCATTGATGCAGTGTCAGCATATGTTTGGTGTGAATCATTAGGTCATATAGCGGGCTGGAGACAGAGATGCATTAGAGTGGTGTTTACTCCAAAACGACATAGCTGATGAGAAGGTGGAAAGGAAGACACTGTAGCGCCCCTTGGGTGTAAAAGACTTAAAATTACTTCATTTTTTAAAAGGAAAACCTCCTTAGCTGTTTCATTTCTAGGAATATCTGGTATCTTTCATGGACATTATGTTGTTACTAGACCAAAATGGATTTCCTGTTAGGTAAGACCACTGTGGAGTATGTTTGAAAAGACTTCAGAAATGTACTAAATAAAACCTTCTGTGTGGCCTAATACATTCATAAAATGGAAGTCCTTCCCAGCTATACTGTCGAAACACAGTGCTTGCCTTTTACATACTCTGTTTAAATACAGTCAGCAACTTCAAAAAACATGTTCTGTGTAGTTAGCTCCCAGGCAATACAAAATAGGTTCTTCTCGTGTCTTTTCAGAGATTTGGGAGATTGACTTAATTTTAGACTCTCTTGAAATATCTTACAGTTGTGATGCTTACAACTGAGCAGTTTTCTAAATGCTGTTTCCAGTGAGTACTAATTTGGGAGACTATAGGCCAAGAGCTCTGGAGAGACTTAGGTTTGATTTTTCATGAGGCAATCTTTAGAGAAAAAATTAAAGTTATTTTTTCATTAAAATCTGAAAGTGAAAAGAACAGCCAACAAAGCATCAAAACTTTAAAATAGTTGTTTAGGAATTAAGTTTATGTAATATTTCACGTCTGACTTAGGTCACTCCTAAACATACATAATTACTTTCTAAAATCCTATTTAAATTTTAAAATTTGTTTTAAGACTGATTTGGGATCCTATTTTAAATCTGCCATTATGCAACAATAATGAATAAAAGCTTTTAGAACTGTGGAGGCAAGACAGTAGCAAATCAAATATCAATAGTGCGGTTTTCTCTTGCAATTTTTTCCCTCCAAATCTGGAAAATTAATTTTTAAAAATTTTTTGTAGGGTATCTACCCCTTTTTCATGTTGGAAGGTGGTTTTAAATGTATATTAATGTGAATAGTTACCCGCTGGATGTTAGTACTGTGGGGTGTTTTGGTTTGGTTGGGTTTTGGGTTTTTTTAGTAATAGGTGTATATGCCATTGTCCTTGGCTACAGATTTCACTTAAACAAAAAAAATTATGAATAGCATGCACTTGGATATAATGCTAATTCCGTTTTTTTCCAATTCATGCTCAGTTAATGCTTTCCCTTTAGCTGCCTTTTTAATGCTGAAACATTTTTAAGGGAAAATTATAATCTTGGGTGAAAATCTAATTTAAAACATATGTGGTGTGTTGCATGCCATTGTCTTTCAGTGGCAGCTTTTGGACAGATTCAGTTCATGAAGAAGCCTTCTGACAACACAGGTGCACTTGATCCCCTCCCCTTCCCTTCCTTCCGAAGTACAGAGCTGGTACATAGCAGTTTCCTGCATGTGTAGCTCTGCTTGCAAGCCTGCACAGCCAGCAGTGTGACTGCAGAGGAGACTTGGGAGGGCAGTGCAGTAGTGCACATGTTCAGTTTCCCCTTTTTTAGGAGTGGTGTGGATGTGGGCAGTATTGCCCTTGCTGGCCTTTGTAGTGTTATGGGATCAGTCTGACAGCAACACACTGGGACACCTGTGCTATCTTCTGAGATGGCTTTCAGCCTGGAGTCAAGCACGGGCTGCCTGACTGTGAAAAAGAGCAAGAATCCTGTTTGGTGATTACCCTTTTTCCACCATGTGGGTTTATTTTTTTGATGCTACTGTGCCACTCTCCGTATCTACCATAGGATCTCTATCCTAATGCAGAGCTAGGCTGCAAGAAGATAAAGCTGAATTACTGGAGTGATTCCTGCTTTCATTTTTGCTCCTCCAGATCCTATACTGCAGTCAAGGGTGCTGCTGACTGCTGTCCCCCAGGCTTGTAAAGCATAATGATGCAAAGCGTAAAGAGATCTAGCTGGGGTGGTTTATTTATTCCTCTCATTCCGTTTTGTCTGTCCCTCTTGAAAAGACAACTGAAGAGCCTGCTATATGAACTAACACTAGTGAGTTCCTAGAGCTGTGCAGAGGACAGTTTTCAGCATTTTTCATCAGCTGCAAACACCCTCAGATGACTTTTGCTGTAAAAGCTGTGGCTTCTGGAATATGTGAGGAACGGTGAATGGAATATATTGTGCACGCTGTTAGTTTGATGTTTACACAGGTGTTTCAACAATGGGTCCAGGCCTGAAATGTCTCAGAAGGGTACTGAAAGAGAAGCAGATTACTTTTCCTCAGTTTATTTACTTTCTTATGTTGTGAAGTACATCAGTGCATCATTTCTGCATTGTCAGTGACTGATTTATTTTACTGAGTCAGGCTTCTGTTCAGCAGAAAAGATATTCATGAGGGAGTGGGATAGATGTCTCTGTTCTGCAAGGGAGATCACCTCCTGTCCTCCTTATAGTTGTTTAAAATGGCAAATAGGCTATTGGGTGAGTGACCCGTTAAGCATGTTCCAAATCTGTTTTATTAGGATTTTAGTTCTGAGTTGCCTTGCTCACAGTAGATGCTGTTCATCTTTGTGCTTGCCTGAAAAAAAAATATAGTGGGGAAAAAAAAACAGAAGAAAGATGTTCAAGTTCAGATTTTGGTCTGTTCATACATGAAACCAGGACAGTTTTACAGCTCAGCCTGTCAGATGTTGTATGATTCTGTAATTTATTTTCTTCCATTTACACAGTTCTCTGTATTCATTTTTAATGTGTGCCGTGCAGCCGGTGTGGATTTCAGTGGAGAAGTGCTGGAGGCTGTAGTTGCTGGGTTAGAGCTAGCAGATGGGGTGTGCCTGACCGACGGTGTGAAATGGTGCAGCTGCGTTGCCTGCTTTCACATCACTGCGGTGCTGGCCTCGGTCAAGGCTCAAAGCCAACGCTGGAGGGTTGGGGGGGCAACTCCCTAATTAATGCTTGTTCCAGTTTCAGGCAGGCACAGCTGTTTCCCTTATCCTTCCCCTTTGTTCATGTTCACCTTCAGCTTTGTTTTGTGTAAGTCTTTAGTGGTTTTATACATAGGGGAGTTTCTTCTATAACAATAGAAAATCTTCCCAAAAATCCAAGGCTTCCATGCCAGTCACCATCAAGGACCCACTCGAAGCTCTTAATGCAGGCAAAATTAAGCAGTAGTCTTCCAAGTAAATGTTATCTGGCAGTTTCACAGTAAATCAGACAATCTGGATTAAAGTTTGTCATGTTCTCTTAAATTTCCATAGTTTTATTCCCTAGATTTCACTATGTGATGAAATAAGATAAATAAAAGTTGAAATTTAATATTTGTTTGCAGTAGACCAGCATTGAAAAGTTTACCACAGATGATAGAAGCAACTTTTTATACCTGTAGCAAGTTTTTTTAACTGCACAGGGCAATATTCAGACTAGTAGATGGAAGGAGTGTGTTGGCAGCATATAAAGAACATTGCCAGTATTTTCACTGCTGCTTTAAACTTTCCAGAGCTAGCCTGCTTAAGTGTAGCTCCACCCATAGTGGTGGTTAACTGCCTCAAAAAAATTGGAGTGCAAGCAGGAACGGAGACTTTGATGACTAAACAATGCGTGCAAAGGATTGGAAATTTCAGAAATGCTGTCATGTTTGGTTTAAAAATTGCAAAGTTGAAAATAGCTTTGGGCAGTAAAATGTCTGAACTTATTGATTTCTTCAAGGTGTTACTGTAAATTCGATCTCAAAAGAACCACCTCAGACTTAATCTGAAGTTTTAGAAGGCAGGCATTCCTTATTGCAGCGCTGGATTCATGGGGGATCATTCCACCTAACATGCATGCCAAAAGACAAAAGCACACTTATTATATACAATAAAATAAATTACTATTCATGTAATTTCTGAGAAGTACCACACGTATTTTCAGAGGTGCATATGTTAATACATTGTGCAAGTGTACTAAAATTTGAGGAAGGGTCTCTGAGGAGCTGGGGGGAGGAGGGTGCGGTGGTCCGTGGTGGTTCCTAGTGGTTGTTGAAGAGGTGTCTCTTAATGTTCTTTCATGAACTCATGGGTTTTGGTTTTGTTTTTTTTTCCATATAGGCCGTCGTCTTGGCTCATTGCTCTGTCTGTAAAATTTCTCTGCTTTCTTATCTTTGCCGCAAGTGTCTGTTAGTTTCTCTGCCCTCCTCGGGATGCAGCCATCACACTTGCAAAAATTATGTCCTTGGGCGCATTATTATCTGAGGCCCCTTACAGCAATTAGTACCAACTGCTTGCAGGCATCAGCTAGCAGGCATCAAAGAGAGAAAAGCAATATAGGACAATCATGCCTCTCTCTGCTTTGGCTAATTTTACACCATTACTTCAATTCAGCTGGTTTTGCTATGTAAGTGTGGCTCTTGGCATTTTACAATCTAGAGTGATAGTAGAGAAGTATAAAACATGTAATTCAAGTTTAATTTTTAATATTGTCATAGTGTGTTGAGCCTGTCCCCTAGTTCCTTTGCCTCTTCTGTACCTCTACAACAGGTACATTGTTTCATTGTTTTCCTTTGGTCATGGATGTTTAGAAAATGTAAAATAATTTCTGCATTATTTGAAAACCAGGGCAGCAAATTTGCTTTCTCTTAACAAGTTTTGAGGAGAATGCTTACTTTTTTCCTTCATGGAAAACACTACATGATATGCTAATGTTCACAAGTAATGCTCTGCTGCTGGTTTATAAAAATGATTTGAGAGAGCTGGTGTATCTAACCAGGTTCACAATGTTCAATGTAAATATAAGGAGAAAGTTTCCAAATCTGCCTGCACTTAGGCTGTTTCCTCTACCAGCTGATACTCTTCATGGGGCTTCGGATACTAAAAAGTGTTTGTTGTTTGGGTTTTTTTTTTTTTATATATGTTCTGCCAAATCAGTTCCTCCAAACATACTTGCTTCTTGTCTTTTAGATTTGAGTGCCATGTTTAAAATAAAAACCATCTTATCTGTTGGTTGGACAAATGATGTACTTTCCTTTCTAGAGATAGCAAGAGGTTAGATACAAGAGAGTCTAACGCTATGGTAGGAAATTTTGAATTTATCTTAAATTTAGGTTAAAACTATAAAGGTCATTGTTGTACAGATGGGTACACATTAAACTAATTGAAAGTTTTCCAGTTCAGAATTAATGTAGATGCTATTTTTAGGGACTGCAAATATGTTTGAGGCATAAGTGAAGGCGTTTTACCAAAACTTTTTTGTTCAAGATTCACTGCAGTACTGCACCTTGCATGCACTCTGGTCTCTTAGTGTACTGACCTCTAGTGACTTGGCTGATGTAGGCCTACAGATGTTAAAGGAATAATTAGACCTGTATCAGTGAGGTTTGCCAGAATATATTTTTTAATTACCCTTCCTCTGGTAAGTCACAATGTTTTTAACAATTAATGTGTAGCATTACCAATCCTAAGCGCTGAAAAAGTGAGCTGGAGTCAAAAAGTGAGACTAAAAAAAGTAGATTATTGTTAGTTGCTTTTCTTGTTTTCCTGTTTGTTTTATTGTGGTAATATAGTCTAGTTACATTTTGAAACAGCTATGAGACTGACACAGGAGAGCTGACACCTTGCTATCCCAGAAGGAAGGAAACCTACTTGTCACTGTGCATACAGTGACCAAGATACACAATTTTTAGATGAGTATAACGAGGCTGTCTTTGGCTGTTACAAGAAATGCAGACTTTCATGTGAGGGTCTGTGAACACTGGATAATTTTTATTTTTTTTTTTTTAAAGAAAAATGACAATTTTGTTGCTATACAGTTTAGCACCTACCACTGTACTCATAAAGAAAATTGTTCAGGTTGCTGCAAACCTGCCTCAACACAGAAGTTATTCCGCATCCTAAAACTGGAGTCCTTTTTCCGCTCCCTGATGAGTCAATTCTTTAATTGCATGCAGTAACTAAAACTGTAGTATTTTTGGTTTTAGTTTAAAAACTCCTCACAAAGTCATTACCTCAAAACAGCACATTTTACCAAGTCAAGTCTGAAAATGCACCATGATTTAATAGTTTATTGTACATTTGTTTACATGAAGGCCACTCTGTAAGTCTTTTGCCAGTATTGCAGTAAATGGAACTGAAAAACAGTAGTAGAGCTATAAAAAAATTACGCTTGAAATATAGTCTCCACGATGCGACATAGGTTGACAGGAAAATGTAACTTTTATTCTTCCTGTATTGTTGTAAGCATGTAGCAGGGTCCCAGTTCTTTTCCATTTCGTCCTAACAGTACTGTTTGATCTCTGTGCCTGCACCCTAAACAGTAACAGCTGTGGAGAGGCAACCAAAGCATATGAAACCATTTTTTTCCCTCTAACAAAGCTAGCTGTCAGAACTAGAGAAGTGGCTTCCTCTGGTGGGATGCAGCATGTCTGCACTATGGAGGTAAAATGGGGCTTTTCCTGAAGCTCCCACACTGTATGCTGCTTCTCTTTCTTGTCAGTATCTTCAGGAAAGACAACCTGAAACACTTTTCTAATATATGATGGGATTAGACATCTCAAAAACAGGGCTTTTAGACTCTAGCAGGTAGTGTCTAACTGCCAGTGTGGACAAGTACAGCCAACAGTGAAGCTGGTAAACCTTAGCCTGAGATTGCATATGCAGGTGAGCTCCACTGAAGGCCACAGTGACCCTCCGTGGCTGTGGAAGTGGAGGAAATCCCCCTCTAGAGAGAGTGCATGGACAACTTCTCTGGGAGTGGAGAGCTGAAGCCTGCCGGAGCTCCTGCTGCACGGCACCACTTGCATTGCCTGGTCTGTGTGGTAGAACACGGAGTAACCAAATGGTTTGGCAGGCTGCACTGAGGCATGTTAATCCCAGCAAAAAAGCCTGCATGTGTGTGGGTGTGTGTTTGGGGGAAACTGGTTTTAACCTGAGGCAGAACTGGGGAACTGACTCATCATGCAGCCCTACAAATACTTGTTCCGGAAGAGACCAGGCCAAGAATGTGCAGAGAGCAATGAAATGATTGCTGCTTCTTTTTTTTTTTTTTTTTTTTTTTTTTTTTTTTTTTTTTTTTTTTTTTTTTTTTTCAGGAGTCTAGCTTTGTGCTGAGTTAACATGTACTCTGTAGGACTCACTTCACTGGTGGGCAAAATGGCATGTGCTCCTTTCATTGCCTCAGTCTCCATTTTCTTTGAAGAAATGAAGGTAGAACCCTTTGTGCTACTGTCATGTCTGTCGTCCTCTTATGTGTCCCTGCACAGACAGTGAGTCCCCCTTGCTATCCTTCATTAATTTGTCTGCTCCCATCTTCTAGGTATGCAGAATACTGAGAGAGGACATGGTAGATTTACACTGCAGCAGTTGTGTAAGTGCATTTGGCAGGAAGATGTTTTCAGTATCTGCAAATGCATGACTCTGCTATTGGAGTCAGTAAGGAGGAAGAAAGACATAAGACAGAAGGCTTTTAACTGATAGATGAGAAAATGTAGAAGAGAAAATGATAAAGCAAATACAAATACGCAGGTACTTGTTTCATTGAAATGATGCAAGATGTCATGGGAGGCAGCCTGCCAAAATGAGTCTGAAATGAAGATGACAGAGAAGCACCAGACTGAGAAGTCTGTGGTGCAATGGAGTGTTGATCCCACAGGGGTGTCTAGATAGATAGCTAGAAGTAAATTATTTTTGAATTGCCACAACCTGGTGTAACAAGTTGGGTGCACAAAATCCAGTCTTCCCTAACTACAACATAAGCACTGTGCTTAATGGAGGCTAATCTTCTGTCTTAAAACAATTTATACAAGACTCATCAGGTAGACCTTGTAAATTGCAGGATTTGAGTGATCACATGAGACTAGAGCAATAAAATCTGACTGACCTTTGTTTCTGGCTTCCACATCTAGACTCAGCTAAAAAACAAAACCACAAACAAAAAAACACAAAACCACCCCAAACTCATTAATGGTGTACTTCTAATATGCTTATTCTGTGAGTACTATATGTGTGAATTAACTCTAACAATCGTTTGTTATGCTAGACGTAATTCAGAAGTGTATAACAGTGTCTTCTTGGAAAAGAGATGATTTTTTGTTGAAGTCACATGCTTTAAGTGAAAGAGCTCAACTTGGCAAATTACTAAAATTAGACCAGTGTCTGTTACTATCAGGTAACAGGATAAAATAACCACACTGAATTTGGAGTTCAATTTGATTGATAATATGCACACAGTCCAAATTGATCTGGTACTCTGATACTGTAGCTACATAGCTGATATGAGCCCTGGGCTACTAGAGAGCAACGGCAGCCTCTGGCCTTCCCCATTGACATCACCAACTACAGAGTTGTTTGGGACAGATTTGGCTAAAAATGAAGTTTTTACTTGGCTGCCCATCTATCTGCATATTGTAATGATGGTCCACAGCAGGCCATTTGCACTGCTGAACAGACATCTGTTTTTAAAATAACTGAGCTGGATGTTTACCATCCAGTCTATTGCAAGCTGTTCTAGTGACTGCTTTTACCTCTGATTTGTGTAACTACTGTATATAATTGATGCTTTTTTTAAAGTCCTCTATAGTTATTGTGCAAGCACCATATAAAATTATTTGTGATGTGTCATTATGACACATAGCTATCATGGAATTTAGTCAAATCAGCATTCAAAAAAACTTATAAAAACATCTCCTTCCTTTTTAAATGTCTAAGTGTAGCCTTAGGATGCTCCTTCCTTTGTTAAGAAACCTTAATGTTATGTGCTAATGAGACTTACTTGCTTTTGCAACATAAATAACCATTACAAGAAGACTATCCTAAAGTTGGCTGTACTGTCATTGCCTCTTATTCTGTATCTTTTTTACTTACTGATGGAGATTGCATTTTGAATATCAGAGTGATTGATTCATGACTCAACACAATGAAGAATAAAATGTTCTTGGCTTGAAGTAACTAACATGTATGATGTATCTCCTAAGGTTAATTGTGTAGAGCATTACACCAGGATAATGCCTAATAATTTACAGAATATCTTAAAAGAATATCTAATTAGGGTGGGATTCACACGTTGAAAAGAGTATAGTTACAAATGAATAAAAAACATGTCTATTCAGATACTCTACATTGCTTACTGTACTTGTTCTTGAATAAGGAGTATTTGCTTACTATTGAAATAGTGTGTAGGTAGCAAAGGATGGAGACAGCTTTGGCCCTTTCATTTAACAGGGACTTGTGTTTTGCCAATTAGGCCTAGCATAAAGGACACAGCCAGCATAAAGATGAACCAATAACCAGATTGTATTTGACGCAAAAGGGTCAGTACATGGGTGAGCGCTGGGGGGACAAACAAGTCAGTAAGGTCATACATAATCAACATCAATCCCACTGACCCCAACAATGACACCACATGACCAACAATGGGTGGAATAAATGTGAAATGCAGTCTCCCATAGAAGGGACAGGAGACAACTGAGTCAACAAACCAAACACATAAGACCAAGGGAGCCACATACTGAATCTCTACACAGCCCATGTTTACAAAGGCCAGACCTGACTGGGGCCCAGTCCCAGGGAGGCAGGAGGTCCTTCCCCAACAGGAAACTCTGCACAGGGCATCCACCTCACAGACAGACACTGCCCCTTCCTGCAAGTGGTCCCAGCTTTTATCCCTAAGTGGGACACCTGACCCTTGTTTACTCAATGCAGACACCTGGGGCTCATTTACCTCATGGCTCTCCCTGCAAGGCCGGCTACACCCTGGAGGGGAGCCTAAAGGCAAACTCACCCCCCCTTTGTGAAGGGCTGTGGGAATCACCCAGATGTCAAACTTAATTTGGGGTTTGGGGTTGAAACTCCAGCATTTCAGACATGTTAGACTGGATTTCCACTGGCAGCCTCAACTGAGGAACATATTTCCCATTCAGAAGCAGAATATTTGTAAAATACTTCGCCTTTCCTCAACTTCAGGTAAAACTTTTATTCACTCGTGGCCCTGTTATATCCTGGTTTTTCCTTCCTTCCCTCCCACTAAATGGGATTGGGACTGGAGCCATTGCTAACAGATGTGGTTCATGCCCTTCCAGATCTGACGTGGCTGTACCTTAATGGGTGTGGTACAGGTCTGCCACCTGAGCTTGTCTCACGCAGCCTACCTAGATCAGATTATTGTAGAAGGGGAGGGCAAATGAGCTGTTTCCTACCGTGTGCAAGAAAACACCACATATGGATTTAATGCTGCATGTCAGCTGGTTAAATCAGATGGGGTTTTGACTCCTTGTAGTACTTGTGACTTGGCTTGTGACTCTGACCATGAAAGTGTCTTTTCATGTATTCCTTCAAGACAGCACCTTAAGGACTTACAGCAGCAGATGGTGAACATTCAAAGGGAGCACACCCATGGCACTGCATTTAGGAACTCTCAAAGGCCATCCATTTTTACAGGAGAGAGGAAAACAGTGTGCATCATTAACACAGTGATACGCCATCTGCCCTTTGCCATAATATTGGAGATTCTAGGCTTTTTTAATGAAAACCGATTTTCATGATTACTAAGATGACTTGATAATGTTAAAAATAAAGAATGCTTCCTTAAATCCATGGATGGCTTCAGACGATGACTGGAAGACAGCAAGACTGTTAGTGTTTTCACTGCAAAACATTCTTTCACAAATGCCAAGCTAACATGCTTACTGTCTTAAAATAAGTCTTTCTCTGTATGCCTCTAAGAGATAAGTTGTCAACAGAGCCAGAGAAATTCACACAATGAACCCCTCAGCAAGTTTTCCTTATCACTGAGAAACTTTGCAATTATTTCCTTTCTCTCCTCTGCCTATCCACCACTCTAAATTCCCTACCAGTCACTTGTACTTTTTCCTTCCCTCTAGAATTTCAGCTTCACACCTTGAAAATAGATCAATAGCTCTCCCTTACCTCCTGTTTTGTTTGGGGATTTTTTTGTAGGGCCCCCTCACTGGCAGTATTAGAATACCTGAGATGTGTGGCCATAGAAAAAATGTGGTTTATAGTGGGAGGTCAGGAGCAGCTGAAGTTGACGCTGTCTTTGAGCAGACTGCCTGGATTACCATTTCCAAACACTGTGTTATTAGGAACAGTAATAAGCAGACCTGCTGCTGTCTGCCCGTGGAAAACCTGTTCTTCTAGTCATGCTGATGCAGTACCTCAGTAACAGCACGTTACTGTGCATGATGGGATATGACGGGCTGTTGCTCTTCCCATTGCAGAGCCCTGCTAGCTAGCCACAGACTCTAATGGAAATAATGCATAAATTAAGTGTCTGATCCTCGTATTGCATTTCAGAGTAATTCAGTGCTGTAGCTACACCAGTTCTCTGTGCATGTGGTGGGTTTGCCAGCACTTTTGCCAAAACATAAGGCATGTCACACAATTGATTTTTTTTTTTCCCCTTAATTTACAGAACTAAGAAGTGACAGAGTCTGAATAGTTTCTCAATTCACAAACCAGGAAATGTACTAACAGCCAGCCATCTATCTAATTTCTATTTTGTTAACCTCCCTAACTCTTAATCTTTTTTACAAACTAAAAGAAAACTTTGCACCTTTGATATATCCTGCAGATTGTGCTTTAGTGACAGTACAGCTAATATTACAGTTGATATTAAAGGAGTAAGTTACAAAATAATTAAAACTACATTCATTAAACAGTCTACAATCTTAATGCTACTGCATGAGTGGAGAGGACAAATGCTTTTTAATACTCTTAAGCTTCACATTATCAGGTTTATAGTTGCTAGCATATCCTTCTAAAAGTTCTTAGAGTGCTAATCTGGAATTTAGCAAGTCCAGAGTCTCCATTTCACTACTTATACTGAAGGAAGCACACGTGCATCTTTCAACATCCTTTTTTTAGAACTGTTGAACTTGGAACTGCATACTCCTAGCAGCTGGAGAACAAAAACCCAGTTAGTCATTATGCAGGAAGCCCAAGACTTTACTAGAGGTTACTCCACCCTGTTCTTAATACTCTAGTCTACACGAGAATTTGCAAGTCCTGTAGCAATGGATCTGTAGAGCAAAACAATGGGTGATGCAGATACATAGGCCTCACTGTATGGGCGGTGGGTACTGGATCTCATCTGTTTCTGTAGACCCGCTGCTTGTTAGTTAGAGCAAATCTTATACCTTTTCAAAGAAGAATCCAGCGCATGTACAACATGACTAAAGATATTTTAGATTAACTTTAAAATACCAAACTAGATTTAATATTTTTATCTAGAAGCTATTTGCTACAGGAGATGCAGGTCTGTTATCCCGGTAGGAAAGATATCAGATTTTGTAAAGCTTCATTTAAAATGCTATTTGTTAGAGCTAACACTATGAAGAAACAGAGAATATTACAGACAGTCTTATATCCCTGTAGATGCTGGGAATCCAAGTAGTACAGCACTGAATGGGCCTCCAATCCACACACAGCAGACTCTGTAGACCTTATCTGTAGACAGGGTTACCCCATTTTGATAATTTAAGATGTTGTAGGATTTGTCTTGCAAGACAAAAACTCTATTCATCATTCCTGCTGTCAAAGAGGGAGGATGTTCACTGCTGGATGCAGGCAAGGCCACGCAGGTGGTGTAATCACTGGTACCCTCTGGGATCCTTTGTTTCCCGTGACCTTGCTGAGTTTATCCTGTGACCAGGGAATTTGTGCAGCACAGTGCAGGCCTGAAAAGCCAGGCTGTATGTGCAGCACAGGCCTGGGCTTACTCAGGTTAACTGTTATATGGATCACTAATACTTCAATGTATGGTAGTCTTCTGGTCAGGATTATCACAATGCATCCAGAACTGGAACTGGTCAGAGTTTATCCTCTTTCTTCCCTGTCCCATAAACTGCCTGATGAACAAGGTCAGGATGATCACATTTTTTGTTTGAGGGGGTTTTTTTGCAATCAGAGAGCTAGAAATACTTGGAGTATCTTTTCTTTTTGAAGTCTGACATGTAGGGAAAAGCTTTGCTGTTCAAAGATCTTGGGTATATTGCCTGTATAATAGATAACTACTTAGTTCTCTTTAGAGCATGTAGAGAAATTATGAGAATTCACATGTAACAACAAATCTGAGTCATTAAAACTTCACCATTATATATGAGACCAATGCTGATCTGCTTACCTGTTTTGTTTTCCTTGCAGAATCAAGGCCATTGAGAGTCCCAACAAAGATGATGACACTCAGTGGCTGACTTACTGGGTTGTGTATGGTGTTTTCAGCATAGCAGAATTCTTCTCTGATATCTTTCTGTCCTGGTTCCCTTTCTACTATATGCTGAAGGTATGTTAGTTCATGTGACCCCTCTCCTTAATTGAGACCTTTAATATAACTGATTTAATGTCTTCAAGAGTGAATAGATGACAACGGATGCCTTTGGAATCATTCCTGGGTCACGCCTTATTTTTAGATGCTAGTTACATGTAATTTAGCACTATGAAAGTGATCTGTTTACAGTGGGTGGTTTTGTGAGGCAAGAGAAGTTAGGATGGGTGGCAGGGAGAGGTCTGTCATGTTTTAGGAAAAAAGAGATTGGTGTAGCTGTGTCAGAAAAAGTGGGATAAAAGAATTTACTGACACCAATTTGATGCAGATAAGCAGACACTCCTTTATTAATGGCTGAGTGCACAGGGGAGTCATCTCACCAACAATGCACACCTAACTCATGTAACATGCTGATTATATTGGATACAGTAATACATATTAATCAACTTCTCATACATAAACATGATAATTCCTGTAACTCGTTTTCATATTCCCACCTCTTTCCAGTCATGCGCACTTCAGTCCTGAAATGAGTTGGGGGGCTGCTTTTGTGACCACCACAGACTACTGACTCGAAAGAACCCCCAGTGTCCCTGACTCAAGGGCTTTGGCTCACATTGCGATTTTAACATGCTTCGAGGTCCCTTCACAATACACCTTTTAAAACACCTGGTCTACAGGGCTATAAATCATCCTCACCAAACAGTCTAACAATGGTACCTCGTCTAGCAGCATAACTGGTTGTATGGTTACTTTAAACTAAATACAACAGCTCTATAACTACTTAGAACTTTACACCACTATCTTTTACAAAAAATGATATTTCTGTGAGATTCCGTTTAATTGATTAGTCCTAATCATTCCTTATCAAAATCACCAAAAATCATCAACTCAAATTAATAACATATCAGTAGCAATCAGTAACAGCTGTACTATGGAAAGATAGTTCTTCGTCTTGATGTTCAGACAAATTGGAGCAAAATGTCAGTACGTGGTAAACTCTAATGAGTGGCTCTGGTTTTGCTTTAAGTGCGTTAATGGAAGTGGAGAGTAAAATCACAAAGGCAGCAAAAGGAAATACTCATATCTGCTATTGGGAGCAAAGAAGGAAGTTGCAACGTAAGACAGAGGAGCTTGTTGCTAAAATGCATGTTAGTGGGTTGGACTACAAACAATGATTTGCTTAATGTTCGAATCTTTGTCAACTAAGGTGTGAGTGTATTGTCAATCAACTTTAACGTGTTAAATTCTTCCATGATATAGCCAATCACCATGTATGCCCTTGAGTAGAAGACGTTCTTGCTTGCTGGAGAGTTATTTGTTTAGCTTAAAGAACTTTTACCTATTTTCTGTTTAAATATGCTGTTCTATTCCTTCTCTTTCACTTTGTTAGCCTGGTTTAGCCCCACCAAAGTTCTTGAAAGGATGTGCTTGGCAGCTGTTGTGGTGGGGTCATTTAAAATTTTAACTGTAAGGTTTGATGTTGCCAAATGCTTTTTTCAGGAAATGCCATATTGTAAAGACAAAAACTGGCTCGGACAGCTTCATTACACTTCTGCATTGTTCCTTTTGAATCTTTAACAGGCATTAACTGTGCAATCGTTTGGGCACTTATTTCCCTGGCTCTCTAAGAAAAAGCACGTATTGAAAATACTGCTTCAGACTAAAAATATTCTAGACTGTCTCACAAAGTTAATCCCCCCCCCCCTTTTTTTTTTTCCTTAATCAAAAATTAAAATATGTTTCCATTTTAAGCTTAATGGTTTTATAGAGTTTTAAAGATGAATCTGGTAATTTTGAAGTTCAGCATGGGTAACACATGTGTGAAAGTTTTACTGTTTTAATTTATTAAAACCAAGCCAAATAGTGATCAGCCCTTGGAAGAATCTGTTCTTAACCAATTACACGGTTATTTCACATCCCTAACTTTACATTATAGTTTAGCAAGATTATGACTTTACCCATTACCCATTGTCTGTGGTGGTGTATACTTACAGTTCTAAATTCATACAGTGTGTTTTCAGAGCTTCTTTTCTAACTTCTTGGTCATAGAAGATGTGACAGCAATTTCTTCATGCCAGCACAGCACTCTTTCTAAAGAGCATGCAGTTGAAAATCAGGTTGTCCTAACAAATAAAGACCAAGCACAGGTGGCTCTGATAATACTGGATCAGAAGTACCACATATACATGTAGTGGTAGCATCAACAGAAAGATACTTTTCTCAGTTCAGCAAACACAGGGAAGCAGTTATGGTAAATGCACAGTGTTCCACAGTAGCTACTGAAGGCACACGGAAGTCAAATATTTACTCTCTGTAGTGGGAGGTAAGAGAGGTTTATTTTTGTGATACAAAGGCAGACAGAAGCATTGCTGACTGGGTGGAAGTGTGGAAGTTACTTCATGTGGGCAAAAGGAGGAAGCAGACAGCTTCCAACTTTCAGTCTATCCATGACTAAAAGCTCTTGGAGGGTAGTTTGTGATGTCTCTTCTATGATGTTATGAAATAGAAGTCCAGATACGTCATCATTCAAATTCCAAGCTCACTTTCATTTTCCAAATATACTAAATTTGCATATTCACATTTATTTGATACAGCTTGTAGCTTCCACTCCAGACTGGGTTTTCACTGCTCAATATTTCTGTATACCTCAATATGCAGGGCTGAAACACTGATCATAGCTGCTTCCATATTCCCCTAAGTCCAGAGCCTCTGGGACCTCAAAGCTTTTGGCACACTAGGAGTTTTTATAGATGAGAGAAAAGCATGTTCAAGGACTTCTTAGAATATATTATGATATTTGCATATACTTTTGTTCTCCACTTGACAAGTGTTCTGAGACTTCTTGGGTTTTGTGGTTTTTCTGTAATGCCTACTTTTTATTTATCTGCTTTTTTTCTCTGAAGCACAGGACATGCATGCAGCTCGTGGTTTCATGTGTATGTGTATCAGTTTTTCAATACTTCTGTTAATGTTTAGATTTCTTTGGCATTCAGGTATTAAAATACTGTAGCCAGGGAAAGTACCAGAAAGAAGCATTCTTGGTAGTGGGAAGGAGAGGAGATTCCTGACTCTACTAACAGTTCTCTCATGAAATACTAGAATACTATTTCTGAAGAGAATTCCTAGCAGGCACGTCACAATGGGTGCATTATGCATGCTACTGCTATGAGGCACTCAGTCCAGTGAAGAAGGAGGAGCTGTCATTATGAGTGTAGCAATGTGCCAAATGTGGCAGTCTGATTCTGCTTAAAGACAGAGATCCTCTCCTCTTGCTCATGCACCCCATGCAATTAATTATTGGTTTTGACTAAAGAGCTACTTGAGTTCCATTAAATGGAACACCTTGTTTTAATGACTGCAGTTGTCTGTTAGGAAGCTGTTCATATTTGTGGTTATATGAGGTGTATCTTGGGTTTTGATAGTATTCTGTCTGTAGAAGCTTGGAACTTGCCGTGAGCATGCTTGCTGTCACTTCCTCTGCTGTAGTGACAAACCCAGCTGTGCTGGGTTTTGTGGTCCAAGTGGGTTAGACCCAGCTCAGATGTCTGCCCGAGGCAGTCACTGTATTACATGAATTCAATTCCCTCCTCTGGCTAGTCTGGAGGGTCACAAAGAATATAGTTTCGGGTTTAGTTTTTTTTTTTTTTTTCCAGTTAACAATTTTATCACTCTGAGCTTTCTGGACCTTTTTACAAACCACTTTATTTTTAATGGTCTATGTTAGTTCAGTTTCACGAAAGACAAAAGGGAAAAAAACATTATTGTTATTACAAACAAGTATTTGGATGTGGCTCTGTCTTTCTGTGGGAAATCAAAAGTATAAGGGGAAGTAGAGGAGACAAATGTCTGGCTAGGCACAGTGGAATTCTGAAGGGATGCTGTAATCGAACTAGATTCTAGGAAATGCTTTTGCAGTATGCACTGTACTGGAAACCTCATAAATAAGTAAGACATTATATTTTTAAAATTACTTTCAGAAGCTCTAGCACATGCACTGAAGCATCTTTTTGGCTGCTATAGATACTGCTGTGAAAACTGGAAAACTTCTGAAATCTAAGCTATTTAAATAACTGCTACTGTATTTAAATGCAGACTTTTAAGTTCCTCATGGTTTTATTGTAGTTTAAATGACTAGTTTGACTTTTTTGTGCCTAACTTAGGTGATTGTGTGGTGGGTTTTCTTTCAGGAGGAAGAGTTGTGGTTTTGTTGATAGTGTGTTTTCTTCTCTCTCCCTCTCCTTTCAAAAATGTGTGGACACCCTGAAACATTTAATCATGTCTAACATCAAAACAAAGCACATTTTGGCTGAGGTGGGTTTGGTTTGTTTTTTAATAAAAGGTGGTCTAAGAAAAGCTGTTCTGCCTTTATTTTCTGGAGAGGCTTTTGACACAGAGTAAGTGCAGTTTTGTCCTGTAAAATCTTTTTATATATGCTTTAAGAGCTCAAGCAAATTTAGTGATGGCATTTCCTGTCCTTTAAATGTTTTGATCTTGTTTTGCATAGCTATCTTCGTATTATGTATGACAGAACTGAAGACAAATAAAAGTGCTTCTGTAGTAAAGACATATTTGTAATACATGTAATAGCTGTCTTTCTAGTCCTCTTTGTAAAATACAGAAATATGACTCCTGCCCACTATGGTGTTCAGGTTGGTGTGTGTTTTTTTTTTTTCCCCTCAGAGAGCAGATTGTCTATAAAAGCTATACCTAAACTGTGCAATCCAAAATCATTACCCTTGTCTGTGCAGCTTGGATGTGTCTTTCCTCCTTGTCACTTTTTAGCTCTGAGATGCACAGTCCTATTCTTTCCCCTGCTGCATGTTCAAAGCAGAGAGGACAGGGATATGTTTGGGTTGGATTTAAGTGGTTTAGGTTTCTAGACCTTCAGTCAGGCCTGTGCCGCATACTTCGGAAGTAGCCAGAGAGACTTAACATTTTGTTTAAATCAGGTTTTAGACTTCTATCTTAAAAAAGAAAAAGTACATGCAATCTTGATATATCTGTTACCAGATTAGCTTTACTGCTGCAGTGTTTCTCCTTTATCCTATAAGTATCTGTGAAATTATGCCAACATAAATATTCACTGTATGTAACTATACTGATGTGCATACTTGCATACTTTTTGGACTGTGACCATACAAAATAAAGGGGATGATGTACTGTTTTAAATACGCTCAAGTCTGTGGCAGAATTAGGAAGGCACTCTACACTTTGTCTTCTACTTGTTTCTCCTACTGAAGCAGATGTTCTTGTTCCTTATAGTGTGGCTTCCTGTTGTGGTGCATGGCTCCAAGTCCTTCTAATGGAGCAGAGTTTCTGTATCATAGAATTATCCGGCCTTTTTTCCTGAAGCACGAAGCTCAGCTTGACAGTGTTGTTAAAGACCTGAAAGACAAGGCTGCAGAGACTGCAGATACCATCACTAAAGAAGGTGAGGAAAAGACCATTCACTAATAACGTCTAGTAGGAGGAATTTCCCTTGGCTGCTCATAATATTACAGTTAATAATCATATGGGGGGAAAAAAAATTTAAGACTATGAAAATTGTAATGGAGAAATTATATTTGAATGAAGATGCCAGGAAAAGAGGATTGCAGTGGATCTTACTTTCTAGGAGTGCAGTTACTCTAGAATGAGTGCAAGCTGTATGAGTGGAAGAAATGGCTATTTTGTGTGTCTTCCCACCACACATATCACTATAAACATTCTCTCTAGAGGCAGGTCCAAACGTCTTCACAAGATATCTTTCAGAAATACAGTTATTGTTTCAGTGTATTCTTGGATCTCCTAAAATATTGTCTCAAATACCTGGTCATATAGAAGGGCTGCCAGCTGTCTAGGAAGGAAGGCAAATCCTTTAACTCAAGTAAACAGCAAAATGTGAAATGAAATTTTCCCATCTATAAGTTTTTTGTAATTTTCTTTCCTCTGGAGATCAAAGAATTTTGAGCCCACTCTTAAAAGGAATTACTTCGGTTTTATTTGGTTAGAATAAATGGTATCAGAGCCTGTAAATTGCTTAATTTTTCCTTTTATTTTCTTGTATTCTGTAGTGGACTTTGTACTCTAAAATATCTGATGACAGCTTTATGAATAAGAGAAAGAAATGTATTAAGTAGCTAAAATAAAGGTTTATTTAAATTTCATTTGAAAGGAAACTTATTTGTAAGATATTTCAAAGCACCTTAAGTCTCCTTTCCCCAAAATAATGCATGCAGTTTCCTTTCCTTTTACCAGCTTAAGCAGTTTTCCTGTCAGAATCTAAATGATGTGCCTTTCCCAACTATGCTTGGAAATTTTTGGTGCATGACCTTTCCTGAATCATTATTATTAGACAATTATCTTAAATAATGTTCTCCCATGTTGCACTTGGGATTTTTCTGACCTTATTCCATCACTTACTCTTTTCTATTTTTACACATAAAGATTTACACATACATATATTTTTTAATAAATCATGCACATGCATATGTGCATACACACACACAGAGCATTATTCCAGTCCTATTTCAATAGTTTGGTAGTGTATTTCTTGCAGTAAACCTGTATATCCCAAACACTGTGACCAGCTCTAATTCATTGATATTACAAGTTGTAAGTCAGTCTGTGCTGTTTATTGTGCTTCTTGCATATGGTTTATTTTTTAAAATCTTTATATGATCAGTTTTATCACTGTCTCTGTGTGTGTGTGTGTGTATACAAAAGCTATGATTTTCTTTTGTGATGTTTCTTTTGTGACCTAAAAGGAAAATTACTTCTTTTATGCAGCTCAAGAACACCAAATAAGCCACTTCATTCTGTAGGCCTCTAAGATTAAACTTGTTTTTATTTTTCTGCAGCCAAGAAAGCAACAGTGAACTTACTGGGTGAAGAAAAGAAGAGCACTTAAACTATTAACTGGATAAAGTTTCCTTACTGCCTCCTTTATAAAGCTTGATGTTATTGGGAACTGTGGTATAGTTTTAATAATATTGCCTTGGAAACATTTTGATATATTAAAGGAATGTGTTGTAAGTTTGCTTACTACTTTGCTGTGTCTATAGAAAGTAAGCATTTTTATTTAAAAACAATGCAGTGGGTGGTGTCTGAAGCTTAATGAAAATACTCATTTTCATGCAGAAGAAATCTTCTAGTAATCTCTTTCTGCAGTAACATAAATAAAAAGTATATATCCCACAGGCTCTGCACTTTAGTTGTCTCTTTGTGTATATAATTACTCTTAACACTTTGATTGTTGTGTGTCTGGTAACATGAAGCTGTTGTAGAAGAAAAATACCAGTCTGAACAGATCTTGAATATACAGGGAATTAATTGTGAGAGATGGCATAATGATGTATTCCCTACCAGTAAGGTTGTAAATGATGAAATTATATATTCTATGCACCTGATGATAGAGATTATTCACTATTGCATGTTTAGTTGTAACACAATATTTGGTACAGTGTGTGTATTCTTAAATGGATAGATACTAAATATAGGAGAGTGACTTCATTCAGGTGATCAATCTTACATTATCATGAAGTAATCTGACAGAAATTGATGCATTAAATTGCACATGATTAGCACAAGATGATGAAAGTACAACTCCTTATCTCTTCTTGCTAAATAAAGTTGTCATCCAAAATTGTTAACAGAGCCTTTTAAGATCACACTCAAAAGCACAAACCACCTTTCACTAAGGAGGAATACCATTACACACACTTTTTCCTAAAGTCCTCTTGAAATATTAACTGCCTTGGGTGTCAGTCCCCAGAACTACATCATTAATGGGATGGACTACATCCTCCATGAGCTTTTTTTGCTCATAAAAATCTAGAATTCCTTCTGACTGTACTAAGAACAACTTTGCAAAAGCACTAAAATTTCCTAAATAGAGATGCTGTTGTTACATGATTATGTTCCTGACCAATCAGTAAGAATGCAACCAAAGTTGTTATGAGAATAAAGGCTTTTTTGCAATCAATGGAAAAGAATTTTTTTTTTTTTTGGTCTGTATCTGTATTTACTCTTTCACATCACAGTATTTTCAACAAATTCATCATGAATTACTGAAATCTCCCTGTTCTTATCTCCATGCTGACTTTTCCTTAAAGCCTGCAGTAATGCTGTGATAGTTCTTAACTCACAGAATATGCAAAAGGTAAGATTTTTGATACGATAAAAAGTGATTTCTGGTCCACAATCTTTAAATTCAAAAGATTTAACCCTAATATAGACTTCTGAAGACTTTTGATTTTCTGCAGCAAGTTGGTATATGAACATTCACTGTAAGTTTTCAGATGCAAGCACTGCAAAAGAATGAAGCACAGTGCAACTCCGCAGGTCAGTTTTAAATTTGAGATATGTGTATTATAAGAAGAGATGTAAAAGTGTCTTAAGACATTTTAAGCTTTAAGCTGGAAAATACACCCCTGATGGCTGTCAACTTGGGCAGGAAAATATGCGACCCACTGCGCATCATTTTCTGTAGGACAGCATGCAGTTTTTCATTTTAGGGACAAAAATGTAAAATACTGCACCTGATCATTTAATGACTGTTATGAGTGGATGTGCTGAAGAAGATAAACTTTCCAGTAATGTTGTAAATGTAAGAGAGTAAAAAGTTTGAAGTGACTAACCATTTAAATGGTTTAATTTCTTATCTTCCTCTGTCCTAAATCCACTGAGCTTTTCTGTAAGCCATACTAAATCCTAGTGCTGCGTTTTAAACTATATCAACTGTGTATATCACAGTCATGTGGCCAGTGTAATTTAGTTTCTCCTCTTGAAATAATAAGTAATAAAGATAGTTAATAGTCTGTTTGATTTAGGTACAATTAATAGTCTGATTTAGGTACAAAGTACTATGTAACTTCTCTAAAAGCTGCTGATAAATCTTAGACTTTCCAAGCCTAAAAAGGTCTGTAGTAGAGACAGAAATGTTTATTTCTCATACTACTCAACAGTTCTTCCACTGTTATTAATGGGGATAATATATTTCTAGGTAAGTGTTAAAACATTCCCTTACATCTCTCTTTAAACTGAACAGTTAGGGTTTAAATCAACTTCTGGATTTTACAACTTGGTATTTCTTGTCCAATAGCTAAATTCAGTGCTCTTTTGTCAGATTTCTACTTGAAATACCATCTGTTGTGAACAGAACTTGATCTCGTTGTCTTGATACAAGTGTTTTGCTGATTAAGGATACCAATTAAACTTGGACACCAGCATGAAAAGTGTAGGGGTATTTTACTGGTGATAACTAAACAATGTAACAGAGTAGTACAGAAAACATGCAGTAAGAAAAGGCAGAAGGCAGCATTTAAAGCAAACAAATAGGAAAATACTGGGCAATGCATCAAATCATTACTACACAAGAGAGAGGATAGTGATTAAGAAAGATCCCTCACCACTTGCACACGTTACCATCACCCAGACCCGCAGTGGCTGGGCAGCCCCGGTTACAGCGAGGGTTTGCAGAGCCTGTCCCGGCCAGTGCACCCACCTGTAGGTGAGGCTTCCAAAGTCGCTGCAAATGGGCCCAGCCTTATATACCAGAGATGGACAGGACAGAATAGCTGGCACCTTTGTTTTGAGCAGAAAATTTCTGAACTTCATTCTCTTGTTGGATTCCACCCTGGGGGGAAAAAACAGTGGCGTTTCTAACAAGGCCGAATACGTGGGTTCTCAGCCTTGAAGAAGGCTGAGAAAGAAAAGTTGGATACATTCTCTCAGCATTTCATCCTCACTGCTGATTATATTCTGTCTAAGCTGCATCTTTCACTAGTGAGTTTACACACTTTGTTAATGATTACAGACTAAGTTAGCAGCTTCAGCTCCGGGCCTGTTGTTCAGGCTTCAGTATTTCAAAGCTTTAGCACTTTTTACATCAGCATAAGTGGGTTGTTATAACGTAGCACAATATCTACTAGCACAATGGTTTTCAGTTATAAAATATACAGGATTCATCTATAGGTCAACTCTGGCTTGGGTTGTCCAAGCCTTAGCACTTAAGCAAGTAGGAATGTCTAATTTCTGTAGCTAGTTAACCTTTCCTGCAGGTAACTCCACCAGGCACCCCATAGCAGCACTGACTGTCAGTTTCCTCCCATCTCCCTTATACGAGCCACTACAGAATATTCGCTTCTCCCATCTCTTCAGGGCCTTTAGCGAAAGGCAGGTCATTTTATAGCTATTTTACCAGATCTGATCTATACCTAATCTGCAGCTGCATGTGTGCTGACTGAACACCTAACATATTAAATGCAGTTTGGTCAGAGCAAAGTGCCAACCAAAAAGGATGAACACTCATTCTCCTTGCTTTTCCTTGTCCCATTTGGGACACAGAAAGTTTCTTCACTGGACGATGCATTAACAAAGTCTTATCTCCTGATTTAACCAGTTAGCTTCATGACTTATAAGAACTTACTATCTATCTTAGAAATATCTATACTTTTAATCATGTCAAACAAAAGACTCAACAGACTCAAAAGTTATAAAGTGATAGATGAGCAAAGGGTTTGTATTAAGTCTTTTTTTTTCTTTTAAGGGAAAACAACCTCTTTGAAAGGTATTTTTTTTAGGTCAGTCTGTAACAGAAAGAAGCTAGATAACTGGTATCCAGTGATAGAACATGTGGGAATGGTTCAAGGCTGCACCAGGGGAGGCATTTCTTTACAGAGAGGGTGGTCAAATACTGGAACAGGCTTCCTAGAGAGGTGGTTGATGCCCCAAGCCTGTCAGTGTTTAAGAGGCATTTGGACAATGGTCTTAATAACATGGTTTAACTTTTGGTCAGCCCTGAAGTGGTCAGGCTGTTAGACTAGGTGATCACTGTAGGTCCCTTCCAACTGCAACATTCCATTCCATTTTAACATAGCTACATCTGCAGCTACAGAGAAGGGAACAAGGGACCCACATCATCCTTCACACTCTCAGTACAGCATGTAGAAACGTCTCAGCTGTATGTGCTGTCCCAAAAAGGAGTTCAGGCTAAAACACTGTTCAGCACACACAAGGAACAGTACATACATATACTTATGGTCACACATTATTGTCACTTCCCAAGTTAAAACACATTTCAAAACTTTTTGAAACTCACTTTCTTTACATTAAGAACTGAATAATGATGGCTGCATTTCTGCTACAGCAGCTACATGCCCTCTTCCATACACCTGAAAGAATAAAACATCCCACAGCAGTGCTCAATTGTCATTTTTAGTCATTCCTTTATCGATTGTCTGTGTCCCCAGATCTGCTTAATGCCCAGTGTCAGTGTTCTCATCCATTGCTGACACAGAAATCATTATAAGGATTCTGAGCTCACATGTCAATTTCCAATATTTAATCTTTGTCAAGGTACCCCAAAAATAGCACAGGAATATAACAAGTATATATACTTTTAAGTAGCTAGACTAGTATCTTCCAGAGACACACTAGCTCAGTATCCACATTCCTCATCTCTTAGATGCAGAGTAAACTCCTACTCAGCAATGCATGTCTTTACTAGTATTGCCACATACAGGAAAGCACAGACCAGTGTCTTTTTAGTAACTACACTGCGTAAACAAATTCTCACAGAAAACTGTATAAATAAGAGAGATGAAATAAAGACATCCATTATCACTCATTTTTTTTATTTAAAAGATTTTATTTTATTGATAACATTGAGTCCAACAGTTTCAGTATTTCATTATTTTTACAGCAGCCTTATCTCCATTGCCAGTCTCACAATGGCCTCTAACCATCTTCCCTGTTCCCAGGAACTGAGGGTGTAAAGAGGAGAGAGAAAAGGTGCTACAGAAGGGGAAAGACCTGCAGAAGAACCTGACTTACTATCTTGATCCACTTGATTTTAATCCTCTAAGGAACCCAGTTTATTAAAAAAATGGGAAATACAGAAATGAAAGTCTGGTTTGTAAGCTCATAGGAACAGGGGAGTTGTGTTTACCTTTGTGATACCTGATTTAAGAATAAATGGTGCTCACAGTGTTTTAAAGCCAGACAAATCAAAAAAAGCAAAAACATGAGCTCTAAAATTAGAGATGGGGGATAAGCAGCCAGGGACTGGGAGAATGAGACTTCAACTCCCTGTCGGTAGTAATAATGTGATTTCCTATCAGTATCCTGTCGATAGTAATCATGTGATTTCCTATGAGTATACAATTTCCTTTAAAAAGTCAGCTTTACACAAAATGCCCATGGAGCTTTCTTTAATTAAATCACAGTTTTATATATTTGAGCTCAATGGAACACTCTGCAGTAATCTCAAGTCTTTTTTGTGTAATATCCTTACACTTTAAAATAGCTTTCCTATGTCAGATACTTTGGAAGATTTTTATAAGCAGTGCCACAAAGATTATTTCTCAATATACATACCATAGCACAGGCAAATTAAGATACTTAATTTCTAGTCACTGTAAACATATATCCCATGAGAATTAACCTCCACATTTTTTAGCAGTCTGTAGTCCGAAGCACCGATTTACAATACTTAGGCATAACATGATCATGACTTGAGTCATTGCCCTTCACTAACATCATGGAGCTAATTTTCACAGAGCTCTCATGTTAAACAGTTTCAGAAAAGTTACTCAGTACTCAGGAAAAGCCAGGAGTAACTTAAGCCCCATAATCTGTGGACAGTTACAGTCTTTTATCTCATACATGTACTTTCCATTCTTGCTTGTGTAACTCACTTGGTGTTTTCCCCCATGTTGCAACTAACCTGATGTAACTTCCCTAACTCTATAGAGTGGACGTAACTAACAACCTCTGATCATGTCTGTGGGTGTGTATGCCTGGTCATGAATCTTCTGCATCACTGACAATGTGAAAGTATCATCAGCATTCCGGTTAGAAGATTAATGACGTCTAAATTAATGACACACTTGTGTTAGAAGACTAATGGTGTCTAGATTAACAATGGCTAAAAGCAAAAGAATTTGTGCTTGTTAGGGAAGAAACATATAAGAAGGGATTCCTTAAAATGACAAAACAGAAACTTATCTACCAGCTGCGCATGGTTAGTAGCCCTTATTGAAAGTGCTGAGAGGAACTAGTTTTTGCAATGAGCATGCACTAGAGCAACACACAGATTTGCTGTTATTTTTAGAATTTACAAGAATATATAAGGACATTTTTCTAATAAATTTCGGAGCTTGACTGTTAACCATATTGGTGTGTGTCTTGTCTCACATCCTCACCCTGCAAAAAGGGTTTCCTGCTACACACATCCAGTTGTTTTCTGTAACAAAACAACCTTTTCAGATAGCACCTGCTCCCACTGTTCCTACCCAATGGCATTCCATTAACTCACAGATGCCATCTAACTAACTTCTCAACATTTGGTTGTGTTTTCAAGGTTAGAAACACCAAAGGTAGCTTGTGTAAACATATCAGCAGAAAAAAAAAAGGAAGACATTTGTATACAACCATGGTCAATTACAGACAATTACAGGTCAATTAGAGCATAAGATTCCTATGATATGGCTACTATCACGCTGGTGCAGGGCTTGGCCTGAGGAACTTTGTGATGGCAGCTTTTGTATTTAGTACAACTCCAGTGAGGATAAAAACACATCCTCCCTCTTCGTTAAACAATGCAACACAAGAACCACACTTACAAAGCAGTACAGACAGGAAATACAATTGAGTTTGAACTATTCACATGTCTACACAGTTGCACTATCAGTATCTACCAGCATTCACTTCAAGTGGCACTGGTAATCCATCTGATTGAAAAAGATGCATTTGAGTGGAACAAGAAATATACTGTAAGAAAACTCAAACTACAAGCACAAGTAATTTGAGCAGGGACATAGTCTAGATTATCAAGTTGGATTACTTTAGAACAGTTTTTAAATGTCTAGATATATTTTGAATGCTGTTTATCTTTAAAATGGGAAAAAGGTGATGCCATAGAATAGCATACCTGATAGACAAATATTAAAAGAGAATATCAGAACATGAAAAATTTATCAAAGTCATCTGCTAACTTGCTTCCAGTAATCAACTGGAAGTCAAGCATTCAATTGACTTTGTTCTCATAAAGTAAGTATTAGAAAATTCATGCAGAACTTTTGATTTTCAAAACAAAACAGGTATTGCTGCTTCTTTTTCAATCTCCTTATACTAAACTATCCCTCATTTAATTTGCACAGTACATTTCTTAATTACTTCAAAGGAGCCTTCCCACTGGACAGCTCTTTTGACCAACTCATCTTCCTCAAATAACTTTCTGTCCATGTCTGTGGACTACATAAAAAATATATATTGTTACCAGATATTGCAAGCCTCACACATCTGAAATAGTATTTGACAGGTAGAAAATAAAGCTACGTTTCCTAAACTCTCAAACAACTACCCAAAATAGGATAATATCGTATTGCATATTATACAAGACACAAAAGGGAGCTTTTTTTTTTTTTCCCACATAATCTTAAAACTTTACCTTATTATCCATACAGTCATATCACTGACTTCTTTACAACAGACTGTGCAGGAAAAATTAAACACTTTTGGAAAAAGTATCCTATAAAATTATATTTTCAAAAATTAACATGTCACCTTCATTAGTACACTTGACAATTATGAAAAATTATTAGCAAGGGAAGTTCTCAGAGCAATAACTTCACAGATTTACATTTTCCTATAACTGACATGCTCTAGAATTGAGACAATCACTTCACGAGCATAGATAAATGGTTTACTAAGGCAACCAGTTTTCAGATAGCTAGTCTGCATAAGAATATTTATTTAGCAAAAGCTGCTTAGTTCTTCTGGAAAGAACAATTTCTCCACCCACCCACCCCATTTGCCTATATTATTCCACTTGTACAAGTGGATGCTAGCTTCAACTTGCAGACTGCGTGTGAAGACAAATTTAATGTTACACATATGCGAGGCAGCTACATGCATTCCAGTTCTGGAAAAGCAGGCAGTTCTATTCAGCTTTACTTGGTTATTTCTTGCTTCTATCTTTCACTTCAAAGTTGCAGCAAATAATGTGTCCATCCGCATTTTTCCTATGTACAACTATTTGATGTAATGATTATTCCAGACGTGAAGTCATTTCTTTTTCTTTCCTTTACCTTTCTTGCTCCCTTCTCCTTGCTGAAGGCTTTGCTCACTACCTCCCATCTTTTGGGTCCTTGTTTTCAGTTTGGGAATGGTTTCTGCAGCATACAGCATCACCGATTTACCTAAAAAAACAAGGAGAGATCAATGCATGCCTACAATGTTAAGAACATCTGCATCACTTTCAAAGTTAGAAACTTCAGCCCTACTTTAGACTTCTGTTAAAACTAGATATAAAGCCTAGGAGTTCTGCTTTCCTCTGTAGCTAGATGTTTGTAAAAAACTCTTCAACATTTTTTTTTAAATTTTAAAAAAGTGCAAGACAGATAAATGTCAGACTGGAACAAGCACTTAACATGATAAATCTCCAGAGTATCTACATCCTTTCTGTTACTCCTTCCTTTCACCTCTTAACGGCCTAAAATACCTGGCACAGAATGACCAGGCAAAAGCTACAAGCATTTTTAGAAAGGCACCACTGTCTTCCAGCAGGAATATGGTTTTAAATCATCTTCTTACCAACAGTACTCTGATATTACTCTAGATTCAATATTCTTCTTACTCCTTCCCTAAGATATATACTTGAGATATGTATTTACTTCCCTTTTACACAATTTCCAGAAAATACAGAAGACTAAATTACTTGTCATTCAGAATGAACTATTCCTGTTAGAGGGCGCTGCTCCATTGTTAATTTATAAAAATGGCCAGCAGAAAGCTCAGTTGAATTCAGGATTGTATTTTATCGATTTGTCATTCATACTGATGCCTATCTGATATATATATAACCTAAGAAACAGACTGAAATTTAGCCATTTCACTACCAAATCCTTTAACTGTTAACAATAAGCCAAAACTCCCTAGCTGCTTTATTAAACATAGCAACCAAACAACACTCCCCACAATCCCACACAACTGCTGAAGAAACAACATGATCAAAGAAAATAGCAGTTCACAAACTCCACTCAGTGCTCACACACCCAACTTGATTTGGTTGACTTATACAGACAGAGAGTTTTGATGTAAAGTTTTATAATTTATAACAGTAAAACTAATTAAGCAAGCTGGTAATATAAAATAAACAAAGTCTTTGTTTTCTTAACAGATGAAGTACCTAACCCAGGTACTCTACTCACGTGTTGGAAACTGAGGTAAACATGGATTACCATCATCTTGTTTGAGCTGGATTCGTACTCTACCTCTGTACTGCACATCTCTGTTCCATTCTCTAGGATACATCTTATTTTTCTACCATACAAAAAGGAGAAACTTGTATTATAAGTACTGCAATATTTTTTTGCAGACTTCATCAGGCAATTGATCTAGCATGATCAATTGCCTGACAAAGACATAGCATGAACACATGTAAACAATATATAACCATAGCTCTCCAACAGTGTCATCTACCATTTAGCTATTGCAGTAGTAGCCAAAGCTACAGTGTAACTTTTTCAGAAGTACTGCTGCAACCATTTACTGATACTGAACAAATAAGCAAGTAACCTACTACAGGGACTGTTTTACTTCCCCACCAGTCTGGACCCCAGTGACACATGTTTTTGTTTCATCTCCACAGCCTTCTGGACAATCTAGAAAAGGTAAGTCATAGGTCACAGTCTGAGGCCCACTCCTTTTGGATAGTCATAGGCTTCATTTTTGTTAAAATGGTACAGGTTTCTTCCTGGTACCAGCTATTTCACAGGCTTGTGTGCACTAACAGGAATATAACCAACTTCTGAAAAGCAACGTGATTTTGTACTGGGTTTTTAATACCAGTCACACTCTTAAATGAGGACCTAAATTCTTCTTAGAAAATTCAACAGTACTTTAAGTTAATAATTACTTAAGAAGGCAAACCATGTAAAGATACCTTTCTAGAAACCCAGATTTATTCCCCAAGAAAAAAGTAACCAACTGCGTCTCTTTGAAAAGCAACCAGGTATTGCAGTAAAAAATTAACATTCTTTGGCTAAAATGGAACTCCAAAGGACTGAAGATTTCAAGCATCAGAATCCTATTCCTACAGGACACTCATTCCAAAAAGTAATCACCTTTCATTAAAAATATGTCTTTTTAAATGCTTGATTTGCACAGTTGTACCTTGCAAAATTAGCTTTTATTCTGGCATGCTTTTAAGCATCAGGATAGTCTTCTCGGGACAGTTAAATAGAAGTAATCTTTTTATAAGCTTAAAAGCAGCATTATCCCAGAGATCTGATTTATTCCTGCCTTGCATCGTTTTCCAACATTCCATCATTATGATCAGTTATTACTCCAACCAAGCAAGCACCTTGACTGATAACAAAAACTTCTCAATTGTAATTTATCCTGCCAGTAAAAAAGATACAATGAAAGAACACACATATGAAGTTTGTGGGGGTTTTTTATATTACCTCTAATAGCACGTTGAATCCAACTGCTGCACATACATCTTGGATTTCCACAGAGGTGGGATTTTCAACAGCCTATAAAACAATGTGTTACTGTTAAGTAATTTTCCATGATGAACTACCTATACAGCAACAGTTAGCAGTTTCCCAGCCTATATATACACTCTATAACTAGAAAAAACAGATGGGGAAAGAGAAGGTACTTCAACTAGACAAATCTACTGTAGAAGTCACCTGTGAATACACCTATGGTATAGAAAATATTATAAAAAAAGGGGAGAAGACACCAGCATAACAGAAAACAGATAAGACAGAATGAATTAGGACAGGAGACCAAGTAGAAAAATTCCTTAGGAAAAGTAATTGAAGTTATATAACATTTGTCATATTTACAAAAAAACCCCAAAAGCCATGAATCAGCAACCGCAAACTTATAGCAAGGACTGAAGGAGAAAAGAAGGCAGATTCCTCCAACAGACAGACCTTTGATTGGCCTCTTGCATGCTCAAGAAATATTTTATTTTTAACTATTACCAGAAAAAAACCCTCAACCCAAAGCAGTGAGAAAATCCCTTTATATTCCCATCACTGCTTATTAAAAATATTAATGTGAGATGATCAAAAACTATTTCTGGACAGACTAAAAGCAACAATTACCAAGTCTGTGTCACATGAATTGTAAGTTGTATCTTTGACAGCAGCAAAGGGGACAGGGTACAGAATATAGTCATGTACAGTCAGTCACCTAAAAAAAAAATCATTAGCTAGCTATTCTTTTCTACATTGCTTTAAAATTTGGCAAACTACTTGAGACTGAGTGCATTAAGTTTCTTACTACTTCATCTGCTTACATGAAAGTAGACACTTAAACCCAGTTCCCTTCTACCAAATTCACTATGTTATCTTCAAATTGAGCTATTGCCATGGAGGATAGGAAAGATCAACAGCTTTAAAATTTATTTTCCAACTCTACACACTACTGTATAGCAAAACAAAACATCATATTTCTCTGCCACCCACAAAATTACTTTGTCTATAGGTATCCTCCTTCCTTCTGCTATTGTCTTCTTGTTATTCAAATATGCTGGATAAATGCAGATGAATCTAAAAAGAGAAAATAGCGAGTTTAAGTAGTATGAACTCTGTAACTGTTTATGCAGCATCTCCCGGATAAAACAAAACAAATCTCACAGCTACAACATAAGAGTTCCCACAGCAGTTTAGAACAACCATTTATTTTCCCAAGACTATAGTAAGATGTTGCAAAACCTCATTTTGAGTTATCCAGGACACTGCACAACGATTTGGCTCAAACGTTCCTTGCATCACACCACCTTCTGGGGCACAGTGTGTACAAAGGATAGTGCTATCTTGAGGTAAAAAAGAAGACTGAAAGAGAATGTTTTGACCCATTTCTTAAACCCCTGAGATCTAGAATAAAACATACACATTTCCCTGAAGATAAAGATTTCTTTAAAAGGTTGTAGCACACTAAGTTCTTAATACTAAGTTCTTAATAGAAGCAAGCAGCAGTGTTTTCTTCACTGTGGATTTGCTTTCCTCCCC
>NW_020799142.1:3819703-3827701 GCF_003259725.1 Athene cunicularia | reverse complement strand
CCCCTCCCCCCCTCGGCCAGCCTTTCCGCGCGTACGCCATTCTGGCGGGAGCGGGGCGCGGGAGAGTGCCGGCGGTGTCTGAGGGGGCGCGGGTGTCCCGCGCCGGCTTGCTGGGAAACGAGCTCATCGGTGCCCAGGTCTGCGAAGCCAGAAACTCTGCGGTCTATACTGGAATCGTTATGTGAGAATGATCCAGGCCTGAGAAACCGTGGTGATAGCTCACAGCCGGTGAGGGGGCGTGGGCTGTACCACCTCATCGGGCAGCCTGTAGGGGAAGACACATCAAGGGCAGCACGCGAACAGGGAGACAGGACTCACGTCAAGCTGACGGGGTGACTGATGTCAAATCACGAGTGATTAGGAGATGACCCTGCACGCTAGAGACCGCTGCTCCTGCTCAGTGCAGTACCTCGAAGGGCGGGAGGCCTGACAGCCCCGGCCGCAGCTGCCTGTCTCACCTGGGAGGCATGCAGTCGCACTGGGTGTGCAGCAGTGATAATCGTTACTCTGAATGGACTACAAGCGCTAATGAAAGATGAGCACAGAGCATGGTGATCAGTGGCACAGAGTCGTGTTGGGGGCCAGTAACTAGCAGTGTGCCCCAGGAGTCAATACTGGGTCCAGTTTTAACATCTTCATCAACGATTTGGATGAAAAGGCAGAGTGCACCTTCAGCAAGTTTGCTGACACCAGACCGGGAGGACGGATTGACACGTCCGAGGGTCGTGCTGCCACCTAGAGGTGTTGTCCAACAAGTGGAGTATCTTACCCGGTGTGCAGTACATCAATACGCAGTACACAGAGCAGAGGAATTCCACTTCTTTCACACTTGCGCAAAGTGGGGTGCTACGTGGTAATTCCACAAAGCTAGCACACCACACAAAAGGACTTCAGTGTATTTATACACTTCAGGCTACACGAATACACCTTTACTGTATCGACCACTGGTTAGTTTCTTACCACCTTGTCCCTCACTGGTTAACAACACGCCTCATCTCAATTTAGTGTCATTTTATTACTCTGCACCAACTCAAAAGGGGGGGGACACATCTCGTGGTCTTAAATTGAATCAGTGGTCATGATCTCCCCTGCCATCTTTACTTTTCCCTGTTACCATAGATTTTTGCTGACCTTATGCTTTTCTCTCAATTGCTCAGCTTTCTCAGTAGTATGTTTCCAACACTTACTAACTGTTCAGCTCACCTGTAAGGGCATAGTTGTTAGCAAGGCCTACACTGTTTATACAAACTAATCAGGCTTACACAGTAAACTATCTCTCCCAGTCCTCCTTAGAAGATTCATAGGCATTGTATCTAATCCTAACTTAAATAGTGTCACTATAACTGAGGCATTTTTTCAAACATGCAGTTTTACACAGATAACAGAGGGACCTGGACAGGCTGGAGAAATGGGAAAACGGGAACCTCACACAGTTCAGCAAGGGGAACTGCAAAGGCCTGCACCCGGGGAGGAACAACCGCAGGCACCAGTACACGCTGGGTGACACCCAACTGGAAAGCTGCTTTGCAGAAAAGGCCTTGGAGGTCCTGGTGGACACCAAGCTTAATATGAGCCAATAATGTGCTCTTATGGCAGACAGCCAATGGTGTCCTGGGCTGCATTAGAAGAAGTATTGCCAATAGGTCAGGGGAGGTGATCCTTCCCCTCTCCTCAGCACTGGTGAGGCCAGACCTGGATCGCTGGGTCTAGTTCTGAGCTCCCCAGTGCAAGACAGACATTGACATACTGGTAAGAGTCCAGCAAAGGGTGGCTAAGATAATGAATGGACTGGAGCATCTCTCACATGAGCTGAGAGCTGGGCAGCAAGTCAGCAATTCAGCAGCACCTCACAAACATAACTCAACAAGCTCCTCAGATAAAAATAAAAAGTTATGTAAACGAGGTGTGTCAAGTTATGAAGGAAGCTTTTGATGCAAAAGTTGTCCAGTGCTAAAGACAGATTTTTGGACACTAACACCATCACCACTTAACAGAGTAGGACAGTGAGAAGTATTACCACTTCTTAAAAACACCTTCCCCCCACCCCTCCCTTCTTCCCAGGCTCTGCTCCCATTTTCTCCACCTCCTTCTCCCTTGCAGCAGCACTGGGAGCAGGGAAGGGGGTGTGTGGTCAGTCCTGATGCTTCTTTCTCCTCAAGAGCAGGGGGAAACTCCTCATGTTCTTCTGCTCCAGCATGATTCCCCCTCTCATGGGAGACAGTCCTCCACTAACTTTCTCTGATGTGGGTGCCTCCCATGGCCCAGTTTCCCTATCTGCTCCAGCATGGGTCACTCCTGCGTGTTGCAATCATCCCGGTGCCGAACTACAACAGTAGGGGCTTCTTTTTCCCACAGAGTCCCGGGGTTCCTCTACAGGTGGATCTCTGCTCCTCCAGTGACCTCCATGGGTGGCATGGGGGCGGCCCTGCCATCTCACCAGGGGATACAGGGAGGGGTCTCTGCTCTGGCACATGTCCTTCCCCTTTCTCCTTCTTTCTTTCACTTCGATGTTCTCACAAGTCCCCAACCTCCATTTGCATTTCCCTTCTTAAATATATTATTGCAGAGGTGCGGCCATCATTGCTAATTAGCATCTGACTTGGAGCTGTGGGAGCTTCCAGAAGCTTCTCACAAGGGGTCACTGCTGTAGCCCCCCTCCCCCACTACCAAAAATGCTGCCACACGCACAACCCCAGCACAGTCTGGCACGTCGTAGCTTCCCAAGTATGTGCTCTCCCTGACCTCTGAAATTTAATGATGAAGCAATCAAAACTGAGAGCTTTTAAAACTGTAAAGCACTATGAAGAAAAGATTTAATTGCTGGTGAGAACAGGACTTATGTATGTCTGCAGTAAAATTTCAAGAATGTAAATACTGTTTTTGGTTAGTAGCAGGAATACTGGTCTCTGAAACCTGTGTGTAACTTGATGAGGTTATTCCATTTGCTGTAACTGCAGTGAAAGGGGAAGTGGCAGGGAATGAGCACTGCATTACAAGCATCTCAAGCAGAGGATTCCCTCACTGCATACTCAGTCAGCAGCAAGTCAGGTGTCCTTAGTCAGACTCTATTTTTACAGATAAGGGTGCTGGGTAATAAAAATAGCAAAAAAACCCCAAACAAAAACTAGCAACAAGAGCTCTGTATAAGTGATAAATAAATTCAAAGCAGTTGTAATACAGGTTGGTACTTCACCTGGGATAAATACAGATGCCCTAACTAGAAGTGGGAGCCCAAGAAAATGCAGATGAAGTGACACAGTTCCTCTGTTTTACCAGAACATCATGTACAGATGCCAGCTTACTCAAGGCTTAGCTTACATGTTCAGTTATCTCTAACCTGATGTTACACTACATAGTCTAAACATGCTAAAAATGTCTATATAATAATTGAACTAGTGAAGTCATTTGGAAGGTATCTTTTCGGGTAGATTGGTGGAACAGCTCCAGAGTGGACTGCAGATAAAACATGGAACAAAGAAAGGACATATAGGGTGAAATCTTGGCTGGTTCAATAGACATTGAAGGAAACAGGGTGAACTGAGAAGGATTTTCTCCAGTTTTTGTAAGCAAGAATTCCAAAAATGTCTTTCAAAATAAATTATAGGGACTGGGGAAAAAAATGCCAACAACAAACTGTTAAAAATTGAAACATACTTCATGAAACTTCCACTCTTAAGGTGGAAGTAATAGACAGGTGTGAATTAGGTCTGTCCAACAGAGAACTTCCAACAGCATAGAGAACAGAGAAGATAATGCTGTCCTTTGTTTAGTTTCATAAAACTGGTATTTACTTACTATGAAATTTCAACATGTAGAATTAGACATACCATTCTTGGTATATGCCACTTTTTTAGAAGACTGTATACATCATTTTTCCAAAAGAAGTGGTTCTTTTAAATTCATAGACTACCCCAGTTCTTTCTAAAGTCCTGTCTTCTACGTAAATGTTTTCTGGAGAGGCACCACCTCATCATGCCTATGCTACCTGTCAACAGCTGCATGACTTCTGATTAATCAGAAACATCACTTTTATTCATCTCAGTTGTAGAGACCTATAAACAATCTTGATAGCCTCGGTATCCTTAAAAAGGCATCTCAGTTGTAGAAACCTATAAACAATCTTGATAGCCTCTGTATCCTTAAAAAGGCATAAGTATCCCTAAGATAATCCCCTAAGATGGGGATGTTCATGCCTTTTAAAGGCATGTGGGATGTTCTACCACATTAGGCTTGTTTCAATCTGTGTAAGTGCTGCACCACAAGAGCAGCTGACAATCACAAAGTGGCCTTTAAAGAGTTGTCCTGGCTTGTATGCTGTTCAGAGCTAGAAGTCTAGAAGACTTTTGGATTTTATCACCTAGAACCAAATCTTCACTTACATGAATTCATTTAGAAAGTACAGCAGACAATATAAACATTATTTCACTGAGATACAGGGGAGACTGTTGGGCATCATATGCTCAAGACTATCCAAATTCCTATTTAGCTGGCAATAGAACTGGAAAAGTGGAAATAGAAAAACAGGGATTTCTACCCATCTCTCATTCCATCATATTTGCAAAGACTATGTCTCAAGTATAGACCTCGGTTTTACACCCAGTCATTCTCTGGCCCTCTTTTAGCCTTGCAGAACAGCTGACAGCTGTGTAAAGTCACAGCTGTATACAGTCAATTTGTAAGATCAGAAGGAACCATCAATCATCTACGTGTGACACAATAACACAGCATTTGCACTGAATTCATAGCTTTCACTTAAGCTAGGGGATTTCTATTTGCAAGAAGTCCAAATGACTTAGAAGTGTCAAATAATCCATCAAATGCTCAATTATAGTAAGAAATAAAAGATGCCAACTCCCTTTCATCACACAATGGAGTAATAAAAAATATTTTAAAATAGTTTTCTCACCATTCACATTATGGATTCGTTTTCACATCTCCCTTCCTGCTCTTCCACAGCTACGTCCACTCAAAACATGTGCCATCACAGGCCTTACCAATCTAGGTAAGATGCACAAGCAAATCTGAATTCTGTGTTACAGTGTATCCAAACTGCCTTTCCTCCCCTGCCTTGAACAATATGCTTTTTGTACAGAGGACTGTTAGAAGAAACAGAATTACTACCTTCATTTGAATGAAATGTAATAACTCAAAGTCTCATTTTCATGATCCCTGACTTTAAACTGCAAATGATAGCAATAATGTTTTTCCTTTATTCTGAATAAAAATGATTAAATTACTATCAAGAGAATTTCCTTTTTTACATATAAATCCGGATTTAAGTGCATCTTTCTCTAGAACACTTAGAAAATAAGGTACCAGCTATCAGTCCTGCAATTAGAACTCATCTTTTCATCATGAAAGAGTGCTACAAATACTAGAAATCAAAGGATCTTAGTTAAGTCATCAACAGTGCCTTTTTCTTTTTTTTTCTCGTAAATGCTTCTAACTATGTCAAAGCCTAAAGTGAACGCGAGAGTGCAAAATATGCATGTATATATAAACACCTGTTTGCATGTGTGTTGGGAATTAATTAGTCTAGGTCCCCTAACAGTCTCTAAGCAGGGGGTAAAGAATGCATTGATTATGAAAAGGGAAGCCTTTGGAACTAACTGCTGTACTTATGAGTCATGATGAAATAAACCTTCTTGTGAATGTTTTGCAAGTAACAGAGAAATGGAATTATACTGTGTTGGAACTAGATTTTGTTTTGTGCACTTTGTGCACAATTGCAAATAGTGCACATTGCACTAAAATGAAACATGGAAGAGAACAGAGTGCTCTGAGCTGCTTTTTTCCACATCTTATTTATTTGAAACATGACTACTACTAAAATGAAACTGCATGGCTTTTTAGAGCATTTGTTCTGATATGCTGAATCATTGCTGAAGTGTCTTAACAGCCATTTCCTTTTTAAATGAAATCATATTTCTAATACAGCAGACACCTAACCTTCAGCAGCAGCCAAGAAAACAATTTCACTCTGACAAGGTGCAATCAGGAGGAAATTTTATATAACACTGCAAGTAATAAATAAATTATGCATAGCAAGACTAATCCAAAATAAGTATACTGTGAAACAAAATACATTAGAATAGTTGAAGAAAGAATTAATTACAGAGTTAGGATATAAACAGTAATTCATCTCAGGCAGAAGCAAAGAACAAAACTGAAGGAGAGAGAATCGTGGGCTGAGTTTGTTAAAAAGAAACATTTACAGGTGGGAAAATGCATCTGATCTCAGAGGATGACAATTTGATTACTTGCAGAGAACCAGCACAAGCTTTATGCATGTTATATCCCACCAAAAAGTACGGCACTAGAGATACTGTTTGTATGTATGGCTTGAGGTCTGGGCAGAATTGCGTTTTGAGTGAACAAGCTCCCTCTACATCCTCCTGATACCCTAATTGCAATTCCACAGCCACTCAAGCAAAGGATGCTTTTACAAAATTAGATAATTTACTGAAATCCTGAAGTGGCAAAAATTCATAAATACACAACCCTGTAACTATGTGGAAATTTCCCAAGATAGGTAATTTTCAAAAATATGCTAGGGAGGCATTAGCCAGTCTTAAAGTAAGTAAAGAGCACATCTGGTAAACCAAAAGTTTACAGCAGAAAACCTATGTATTAAATACATACTTTATATTCATCTTGGCATCACAAGTTAATTGACACCTACATTAATTACTCATGTGAACTCTTAAGCTCTTCTGCACCACAACTAATTCCCCTGCACTTTCAATATGAAACCAAACACAACACATAACCAGTTAGCTTATCATTCTGACTAAAAACTCAAGCTTAACTACGTAACATTTTCTATAGACACATTTACAGATATGATCTGTTATTCTGCATATAGGAAAGTATAAAGCCGGAATCATATTTCTACATGTAATTTTAAATAAAGATAAAAGTGTGGGCATCTCTCCTGGTTAAACGTAAAAATGCAAAGGAGATGGTTAAGAAGGTCCTCAAAGTTTTAAGCATGTAGAGGAAGTCATGCTTCGTATTAACTGACACTTCACTTCTGATTCGCAGGTTCATCCAAATCACACATCTCATCAAGAACAAAGCTGTCAGACAGGTAGATGTGACTTTGCAAGGCATTACAGTAGATGTATGAAGTTTATGTGAAAGTCTACACACAATTGTTATCTACAGTCTTATGGCTGTTCATACTATTTAATGGAAGTATTGTCTTCATTAGGGAAGGGAGATGTTCTCTCCCCCTTCAAGCCTTTTCCAGAAAACAACTAGTGGCAATACATCTTTTTACTGCAAAGATTTACTGCACCAAATTTAATATTAAAAATTTAAAAACTGTCACCTAGAAATTTACATATGGTAGAAAAATTTGTTCTTTGGGTATTTTTGATGAAGAAATATTTCTTTTCCACAAGCTCAACTATAGAGTGATTTAATACTTCTGAAGTTAGTTGTCAGAATTCCCAGGATAAAGGACTTAACCAAACATAACGTATTTAAATGTAAACCACTAGGGGCCAATAGGCAGAAGTTCAGAGTAAAAAAGACTCCCAACTTTAATTCGCTTTTGCTGTCTCAAAAAGGGTGAAGAACAGGTCTCAAACTTGGCATATCAGCTTAAAATTGTCTGTAATGGCTTGATCCAACCCACTGACCACCCGTAAAGGAAACCATCCCAACCTCTTTCTACCAGCCCTAGCTGTTTTCTGCTGACTCAAGTGGCACTTGAGTCCAACTCTGCACTGAGCAAATTCTGTATACTAAATGCAGCACTAATCCTACTCCCCCCATCAATTCCACTGTGTGAGAGGTGAGCTAGTCCACTGAAAAGTGAGATGAGAGCCAGCATTCACAGCCAGGGGCATGTGCAGAGAGGAGAAAACTTCATTCAACAGTGCATGCTGTTTCTTTGATTCTAGAAATAATATGGATCTTTAAAGTTAAGAAAGAAGCTAATACATCGATACATTGTTCCATTCTTGGTCACCTCAATTTCTGTTGGGGGGG